>NC_073383.1:1462096-1547096 GCF_028641065.1 Leucoraja erinaceus
GATGTGCATCACTTGCATAGAGACGGTTGGGCCGATTCAGCACTGTAGAGGGGTCCTAACGATTGCGGCCGGAGGTGGCCAGTAATGTGAGGGTTATCAACAGGCGTCAAAAACTGCATGATTATTGGGGGCAGGGCCCGACAGGGCGGCCTAGTCATTTAGGCAAGAGCGAGACCACTGAGTTTCTTCGCTATCCGCGGATTATCGTGCGAAGTTTTGAAGGGCATGTGCGCGACAATGGCCTCCTGACTAAGGGAGTGTTTAAAGATGTCTAGTTAGCAAATTGCCCTATAACTCCCTCACACATTCTCTGTAGCACAGTCCTGGGGATATTAGAGCGGTCCCCTGACTGCCTTTCCACGGCGTTGACCTTAGACAGGATTCACTCCGTGATGTCCATTCGTGTCTATGGTCAGGACAGGCTGCGTCGAGTGTGTAAGGCCAGGAGCTGCACCCTCTATCCTCTTGCGGTGTAGCGGCGTCATGTTCCCACACAGCCACTGGGCAAACTGATCCTAAGCACCAAGTTGTAAGCTGCTGAAAGTGCGCATCCCTCGGGACAGCCCCCACTCTCCCACGGCCACCCTCCGCGGGTTGTGGGTCGGGTGGAGCAGAGGTGTGAGACAATGTTCACCCCTCCACAGTGATGTGATGGACGCGGGGGTCTGGACCAATCGCTGACAAGTCCCGTCCCCCCGGCAACGTCATGTCCGTTATTTAACATTTCTGTTGTGCGGCAGTCGGTCCGTTGGCTTGTAGGCGATGCCGCCTTTCGGGTAGATGGCGTTTTGGCAGAGCGGCCATTCGGTGAGTTTGCTTTTAGGCGACGCAGCTTTTTGGTTAGTTGGCTTTTAGGCGTCCCATCCTTTCGGCTTCACTTCCATTCGATTATTTGGCTTTGACTTCTTTGCTTCAGTTTCTCGTCCGTCGGCACCACGTCCACACGCAGTTCCAAACATTGATTTTGATAAGCCCAAGGTTTGGCTCGAACAGTTTTACTCTTGTTTCTCAGTCTCATAATGGCTTCTTTGACTTTCATTGGCACAACTTTGGTCCTCATGTTGATAAACACCTATAAAAGTTTCCAAAGGTGATGGAAAGACTGGAGGAAAGACTAGGTGCTGAGAGCTCTCTTCTACCTGCATTAAGGAGGCATTTAAACACACCTGAGCAATTACAAACACCTGTGAAGCCCTGTGTCCCAAACATTATGGTGTCCTGAAATGGGGGGACTATGTATATACACAGCTGTAATTTCTACATGGTGAAACCAAAATGTATAAAAATGGCCTTTATTAAAATCTGACAATGTGCACTTTAACCACATGTGATTTTTTTAAATTACAAATCTCAAATTGTGGACTACAGAGGCAAATAAATAAATGACGGGTCTTTGTCTCAAACATCATTGTGATTTAAAAAAAGGGAGATGATTCATTGAGAGTTTGAATCCTGAGAATGGTTCAACCTGAGAGTGTGTGATGACAAGTGTGTTGATGTTCTACAGTTTTGGTACTGCTGATGCAGGACTGTTCCCTACAAAGCTAAAATGGATCGGGTAGCATTCATGCTTCATCAACTCTCATTCTTGTAATCTGCAGCATCATCAACATAATTATTAACATCTGCAGAAAACCACACTATCACATATTAATCAAAAGATAATGCTTGTGGCTGGATGACCTAGGTGGTGAGGATAAATACTGTGGCTCAGAACTTGTTGTGTTCTCATCAAAACACGAATGGTGCCATTTCTCAGGGTCTAACAATCAAAACTACATTACTAATTTCTGACATTCCTATCATCTCCCTCTTCAACACTAGGAACAATACTTAACTGTAATTATACAAACAGATGAGCTCCATTATTAACCCGTTAACACAGCCATAGAGTGATACAGTGTGGAAACAGGCCCTTCGGTCTAACTTGCCCACACCGGCCAACATGTCCCAGCTATACTAGTCCCACCTGCCTGCGTTTGGTCCATATCCCTCCAAACCTGTCCTATACATGTACCTGTCCGGCTGTTTCTGAAAAGTTGGGATAGTCCCAGCCTCAACTTCCTCCTCTGGCAGCTTGTTCCATACATCCACCACCCTTTGTGTGAAAAGGTTAACCCTCAGATCCCTATTAAATCTTTTCCCCTTCAACTTAAACCTATGTCTTCTAGTCCTCGATTCAGCTACTCTGGGTAAGAGACACTCTGTGCATCTACCCAATCTCTTCCTCTCGTGATTTTATACACCTCTACAAGATCACCCCTCATCCTCCTGCGCTCCAGGGACCAGAGGCCCAGCCTACTCAACCTCTCCCTATAGCTCAGACCCTCTGGTCCTGGCAACATCCTCGTAAATCTTCTTACCTATAACATGGTGTCAGAACTGAATACTCTAAATGTGGCCTCACCAACGTCTTATACATCTGCAACATGACCTCCCAACTTTTATACATTCTGTCATGTATTACGATTTGGTTTTACACCGTAACTTAAACACACAATCACCTGATTATTCAGTACCATAAGTTGTTATGAAGAAAGCAGCTAAGGCAGTTCAAAATGTGACTCAATGTTTTTTTCTGAAGAGCACTGTAATTTTCACTAATGATTGCTTACAGCCCTATACTTACTGTTTCCATGCCAAGGAGGACCAGTAATGGGATGGTAGTTATCCCACCTCTTATCCACTCTTCAAGTGTAACCCTACCATCGTGATCATAGTCAATTTCCTCCATCATCTCCATTAGTATCTATGGTATAATAACATATGACAACATGTCATCTAACAAGTCATGTTTCCTACATTTTGAATGGGTTTCAAAATGAAATCCAGGACAATACATATGCATTAACCTCATTTCAACAGGGGACATAACATTCATATGAAACTGAACATACTATTTCTCAGCACAATGCAATCAAATGGTTAACAAAGGATCAAAATCTCATGCAGAGCATGAAAGGAACAGTCAGGAAAGAGAATGATGGCTCAAATGGATGAACGTTGAGAAGACATTTGCAGAAGATGAAGAGAAGGTTTCATGTGGAACATTTCCAAAGATTGATAAAGAGTGAGTCTAAAGTTACACTTGAAGAGACTAAAGATAAAGATCTGGACTGGAAGTTGGAGCCAGAGGAACAGAAGGTGTAAACAAAGTGATTCAAAATCACCGTACAGCCAGAGACACCGAACAAACCTGTATTGCATAGATATCTTTAAATAATAGGATGTGTAGGAAGGAACTGCAGATGCTGGTTTAAATCGGAGATAGAAACAAAATGCTGGGGTAACTCAGTGGGACAGGCAGCATCTCTGGAGAGAAGGAATGGGTGATGTTTCAGGTCGAGACCCTTCCTCAGACAGATAATAGGAGACGTGCTGTGAATATGTTAAAAACGGGAGGCATGTTTCTGGAATTGGATTCGGGAACTAAATAATCTACAACATGTTGCAGATGAAAAATAAAATAATGTACATTTTGCAAAAATTATGGATGAATGTAGCATTTCCATTTTTATGATAAATACATGTTTTGCACAGGGCAAAACGAATTGATTATGATATAATATGACCATTAAATGTAATATAACCAAAGGTTATATAACCAGGTCATCATACCATCACGAGCTGTAATCAAGACGTCATTTTGTTAGTAACATTTTCTTCAAATACTTACTGGCCTGAGTTCAGTAGCATCCCATTCCAAATACTCTGCAACGTGGACCATTTGATTAATGATACGGTCTAACTCCTGCAGTGAAAAAAAAAATAAAAGTGAAGTTACTGAGAAGTTACGTGCCAGATATTCCAAAGGTGGAATATTAATGGAAAACATATCTTGGAAGAGAAATTGGAAATCAGACGTGTCTTGGAGTGCTGAGTATGCCTGCACATGACTGTTGGTGGTACTTAGACTGAAATCAATGCAATCAAACGTGCAGACGATACATCTGGCTAAAGAGCCTAGATTTTACTAGCTTCAGTTACATTTCTGCACACAAATGTAAAAACACTTGTCATCATCATCCACAGGGTTCTACATGATGTTGTCATCATTAAAAATAAGTAAGACCTATGCCTTTCGGATATATAACTTTACCATTGAGAACGGAGACGAGGAAAATCTTTTTCACACAGAGGGATGTGAATCCGTGGAATTCTCTGCCTCAGAAGGCGGTGGAGGCCGGTTCTTTGGATGCTTTCAAGAGAAAGTTAGATAGGGCTCTTAAAGATAGCGGAGTTATGGGATATGGGGAGAAGGCAGGAATTGTGGATGATCAGCCATGATCATCTTGAATGGCGGTGATGGCTCGAAGGGCTGAATGGCCTACTCGTGCACCTATTGTCTATCGTCTATTGATACTTTCAAGTCAAGTCAAGTCAAGTCGAGTTTATTTGTCACATACACATACGAGATGTGCAGTGAAATGAAAGTGGCAATGCTCGCGGACTTTTGTGCAAAAGACAAACAACAAAACAACCAAACAAATTATAAACACAATCATAACACACATATTCTTTTACATTACTGAGATTAAGAGCTAACACTTAGTTAATATGCAAAAAGGCAGAAAGTGCTGGAGTAACTCAACGGGTCTGGCAACATCTCTGGAGAACACAGATAGGTGATGCTTCTGGCTGGACCCTTCTTCAGACTGATTGTGATGGTGTGGGGAGTAGGAGAGGGAGGGGGAAAGTGGGTGGTGAGGACAGGACAAAGCCTGTCAAGTTATAGATGGATACAGGTGAGGAGAGGTTTTGATAGGCAGACAGTTGGACAAATGCCAGCGATAAAAAGACAAAATGTGTGAGATAGAATAGCAGAAGTGTAAATGGTGAACCCAGAGAAAGGAACGCAGAGGGACGGGGAGTTATCATGTAGTCCCGTCGTGCAAACTGGTAAAATGCAGCATCTGAAATAACTGGTCACGCCCACAGCAGAGGGGGCAGTCAAACTAGAATTGGTTTTGGACGCCTTCCTGAAGATTTTGTTGCTCGACCTGAAGATAGACACAAAGTACTGGAGTAACTCAGCGGTAACTTGCTGCAGTATTTACAGTAGTGTCTACCTTCAGTGTAAACCAGCATCTGCAGTTCATAGAGTCATAGAGTGATACATTGTGGAAACAGGCCCTTCGGACCAACTTATCTACACTGGCCAACGTGTCCCAGCTACACTAGTCCCACCTGCCTATGCTTGGTCCATATTCCTCCAAACTAGTCCTATCTGTCTAACTGCTTCGTAAATGTTGGGTTAGTTCCAGCCTCAACTATCTCCTCTGGCAGCTTGTTCCATACATCCCTTTGTGTGAAAAAGTTAGCCATCAGATTCAAATCTTTTCCCCTTCACCTTGAACCTATGTGCTCTGGTCCTCGATCCACCTACTCTGGGCAAGAGACTTTGTGCCTCTACCCGATCTATTCCTCTTGTGATTCTCTTCCTACACATTGTTGCATTGTCTCCAGCAAGCAGTCCCACTCCACACACCCACCACTGGTTGTCCAATCTGTCCATCATCACAACACACGGAACCTCCACACCAATTACAAATTGGACCAATTCCAATGGCCAGTGGGATGGTTCTTCCCTCTCACTGGAACAATGTTTCCTTTCAGACCCACGCGTGGTATCTTGAAAAATACCCACAGAACTATTCAAAGCGAATTATAAAACTGTATTTCTCCCATCATAGCCTCAAAAAATTAGTCATTAACCCTGAAAACTGCTGGATAGTCTAAAGGATTAACAATGCTTCTAAATACTTGCACCAGTGAAGGATAAGGAAGATTAAATGGGATTCATTCTGAATTGCTGCCCAAAGTCTTCTGCTGTGGGACAGGCAGCATCTCCGGATGGGAGGAATGGGTGGCCTTTTGGGTCGAGACCCTTCCATCTTTGGTTTAAACAAAGCATCTGCAGTTCCTTCCTACACACGTCTTCTGCTGTGAAATGTTTGTGCAAATCTGGTGGGGTTGTGCTGCTGGAGAAGGTTGCGTAGTCAATATGCATTTAAACAAATTATGCGATGAAGTAATCTCGCTTTGTACTTCAAAAAAATTGCAAAATTTAATAATAATAATAACAATAACAATAATAATAATAATAATAATAATAATAATAATAATAATAATAATAATAATAATAATTGTATTTGTATAGCATGTTTATAAACAACTCACGGTGACCAAAGTGCTTCACATCAGAGCAGGTACTAATTTGATACATACAACGGTAGGCAGACCTAACAATATATACATAAACTGTTTACAGCGCCTCCTCAGAGGGGCTCAAAAACGCTAGGGAGTAGAAATAGGCTCTGCGTTGTGACTTAAAGGAGTCGATGGTGGGGACAGTTCTGATGAGGAGCGGGTTGCTATTCCAGTCTAGGTGCTGCAACCAGCAAAAGCGGGGTCACCCCTGTGCTTAAACCTAGACATAGAAACATAGAAATTAGGTGCAGGAGTAGGCCATTCGGCCCTTCGAGCCTGCACCACCATTCAATATGATCATGGCTAATCATCCAACTCAGTATCCCGTACCTGCCTTCTCTCCATACCCTCTGACCCCCTTGGCCGCAAGGGCCACATCTAACTCCCTCTTAAATATAGCCAATGAACTGGCCTCAACCACCTTCTGTGGCAGAGAGTTCCAGAGATGCGGGATAGTCAATAGCCCCAAGTCGGCAGACCTGAGGGACCTGGAGGTAGAATGGTAGGGTAGGAGATATTTGATATGGGGGGGGGTCAAGACCGCTAAGGGTTTTATATATATATAAAAGGAGCTTGAAGGCTATTAATGATCTCAGTAATGGAGCATAGATATCATAACATTTTTAAATTCCATTGCATCAGTTGTAGAGTTTAAGCAACGTACATAAACTGAAAACATCCAGGCTCCATTTTATTATATTATAGACAGTGGAGCAGACTTAAAGATTACAGTTTACAAGTTATTAAATGAAAGAAACTTACAGAACTGTCCAGAAAACCATTTCCATCTGTGTCGTAAAGCCGAAACATAACTGTAAAAAAAAATAGTAACAATATTAAAATGATAACATGATTCAATACTGAATTATTTTACAAGCTGCATTAAAAAAACACATCTGCAAAGTGTATTGAAATGAGAATATTGGTTATTACAGAAATTGTGCAATTCAAGAAAGAGCGGGAATGATCTCAATCATGATTAAATACATTTCCTCTTCAAAATATTTATTGTGGGGGTGGAAATTCTTTTTTGCTCGGGCTATTTCGTTCTTGGGACTAACCACAGAGATTTTTGAGAGGCTCTGCCTGTCGTTCTTCTGCCCAGACAACACATCACACCACTAATGAGCAGAAACTTCTGCTGAATTGAAGAAGGGTCTTGACCCGAAACATCACCCATTTCTTCTCTCCAGAGATGCTGCCTGTCCCGCAGAGTTACTCCAGCATTTTGTGTCTATCTTCGGTGTAAACCAGCATCTGCAGTTCCTGCCTACACACTGACGATCATGTCTGCACAATCCCATGTGCTTGTCGAGGACACTGTGCCTGAACCTGCTGTTTCTGCCATTTGCTTTTTGTCTAAGTTATTTGTAATTTCCAACTGCTATTACACAAAAGATTCAATGTATTTATTTATTTATTTATTTTTAATTTATTTTTATTAGAAGCAATTGTACAAGGATAAAACATTCGGCAGCTAAGATGATACAATTATTGTTCAGTTTCATTTTTATTTTTTTATTTTTTATTTTTTATTATTTTATACAATTTTTTAACAAAACAGAACAAAACAAGCAAAAAAAAACAAACAAAAAAAAAAACTGAAAAAGACAACAGGACAAAAAAGGAAGGAATAAATAAATAAATAAACAAATAAATAAATAAATAAATAAATAAATAGATGAATAAATAGATAAATAAATAAATAAACAGACAAACAGACAGACAAACAAATAAATAAATAAATAGATAGAGATAATAATAAAACAAAGCGGCCCAGACATAACAGTATTGGTACAATCCACGGTGCTACACAGTCATGCATTGCAAAAGCAGAAGTAAAGGTCACAGGACTACATCACTGTAGATAATATGAAATTATTGGACTTTGAGAAGGTTGATAAATGGTCCCGAAACACTTAAAAAGTTGTTTGGTACCTTGGAGTTGTAGAAGCGTATCCTCTCCATCTGTATGATTATTATCATTTCATTGAGCCATTTTTCGAAGCAGGGGGGTGTAGATGATTTCCAGTCTGTTAGGATCATTTTCTTGACTGCCACCATACCAAGCATCAGTGCTTGTTGTTCTTCAGACATGAAGTACAAAGCAGTCTCTGAGCATCCAAAAAGTGCCAGTTCTGGATCAGGGAGAATATCTTTTCCATAGACCCCAGAAAACCACTTAAATATTTTAGACCAGCATCTTTGTATATGAGTGCAGAGCCAGAAAACGTGTGTTAAAGAACCATCTGCACTGTTAAGTTTCATTTTTAACCAGTGGCGGACTGGCCAGGGAGTCAGTTTGCCCGATGGCAAGTGTGCCCCTGATGAAGTGGGCCCCCTTTGTCTCCTGGCAACCAATATTTTTAGACCCGGTCCGCCACTGCTAACCTAAGCTACGAAAATGAAAAAAGAAAAGAAAGAGAAAACAAGAAAGGAAAAAAGTGAAAAGTGAAAAGATAGGTCATAAAAGACCAAAAGAAAGACCCCTAAACTACCAAGGTAGTATTTGCCGAAAGATATAGAAATAAGAAAAAAGAAAAAAGAAAAAGAAAGGCAGAGATATACCTTGCCCCTCCTCCACCCCCCCAACCCCCCCGCCCCTCCCAACCCCGCATCGGATTTAAATTTAAATTTGCTATTACACAAAAGATAACCTTTCCAGAATACTGAAAAAAATGGTTAAATGGGCTCAAAGTATCATTTCAAGTCCCTCATTGTAAATTTGCTTCATTACAATCTGGTTATATCACTTGCACTTAAAAACCAAACAAAATTGCTATGCATGATATCGCTTTGTTGTAATTGATTGTAAACCCATAGCATAAACATTTTGTTGGAAAAGAGATATTGGAATATAAAGTGAACTGTGTTTTATCCACAGCAGAAGCAAGAATGATGGCGTTGCCACGGCAGAAACTACAGGGTTCAATTAAATTCAAAATATCATCAATATTATGTATTACAACTGCATCACTTTTCAGGTGATTTTTTTTTTTTATAGGAAAAGGCTACTGAAGATATGACACTCTTAAGTCCACATGAGGAGGAAAGTTTGAAAATCGGGGCATTTATTTCAGGAGATATGAGTCCTCCCTAATACTGTGACTCCAGACCCACTGATGTGGTTGAATGTGAAATGGACGAGCAGGTGACTACAGCCACTATGTTGATAGAGGGAAATAAAGCTGAATACAGCAGATCACTGCTTTGCCATGCGCACTGACGGCTCCCAGCCTAGTTTATCTCGCCAAGTCCTCATCACAAATACCTGGGGGCAGGTGTTCAAATGTGGAGAATTGTCCCATGGGGAAAAGAGTGGGAGGAACTACTCATACAAGTCATACAGCCTTCAAATCCCATGAATTCTCATGGCATTAGCACATACCTGTAGGCAAGAGTGTCCTTCGTTACCGCCTACTTTACCTCTTCAGCTGATAACAATAATGATCTTCCATGTGCCGATCAAGGACAAAAAGCAAAAACAGACACAAGAACACACTATAGGGCCTGTCCAACATTCCCGAGTTATTCACAAATTCTTCCGAGTTTTCAAACTGGCAGAATGTTTGTAACGAGTCCGTAGGAGGCCGTAGGAGTCCGTGGATGTATCGCAGCGGCTCGTTAGGCCAGCTGTAGGTACTCGGGGCTATTTTTTTACTCGTGGACATTTTTCATCAGGCTGAAAAAAAATGTCCCGAGCAACATACTGGAGTATCAACATTACAGTATTGGTTATTATGGAATCATTCCATCCACTACTTCTCTGAGAAGATAGAACTCAAATTGGTTTCATTCCTACGGAGGAATGCAACAGATATTTAGGCAGGTAACAGCCCCACATCTTGTATACTTAAGGGCCTGTCTCACTTATGCAGATTTTTCGGCTACTTGCTAGCACCCGTCAGTCGCAGCAGGCCACCAGAAATTTCCAACGTGTTGAAAATCCAGCGGTGACCAGAAAAATGTTCGACTCTTTGGGCGACTACTCACGACCGAACAGGCTTCACCACGACCATACAGGTGACATGTTGCGGTGTGAAGCCTGTATGGTTATGAGCAGTCGCCCAAAGAGTCGCACCATTTTCTGGTCGCCACTGGATTTTAAACATGTTGAAAATTTTCGGCGACCTGCTGCGACGATGAAGGGTGCCGGCAGTCGCCGGAAATAATGGCGTAAGTGGGGCAGGCACTTTACACTATTAGGAATATAATAGGACATTGCATCTGTATTTGATTTAGTTTCCTTGGTTAAGGTTAGAGATACAGCAGAATAACAGGGCTTTCAGCACACTGAGTCCAAACCCTCATCGATTCACCCTCGTTCTAAGTTATCCCACCTTCACACCCACTCCCTACACACTGGGGGCAATCATACAGCAGTCAAGTAACCCACAAACCCACACGTCTTTGGGATGTGGGAGGAAACCGGAGCAGTCACAGGGAGGATGTGCAAACTCCACACAGACAGCACACAAGGTCAGGATGGAATGCAGGTCTCTGGCGCTGTGAGTCTGTGCCACTGTTCCACTCTAAATCACTTTGCAGCTTCGACTTTCTAATCATCAATACTCATAAATCAGATGTTTTTTATACCCATTATATGAAAACTTGCACCTATTAAAGGTTGTTAATGATCATCAGTTCTGAATTTGCTTACATTTGTAGATGAAAATCTAATCAATTCTTTTTTCTCTGCTGCCCCTTAATCGGGACCTGATTTGTCTCCGTCAATCAGTGCAATCTGGAAACATTGTCATTAACCATTCTTCGTTTCTTTTTTAATTTAGAGATACAGCGCAGAAACAGGTCCTTCGGTCCACCAAGTCTACACTGACCAGCGATCCCTGCAAATTAACACTATCCTACACACAGCAGGGACAATTTACACTTATCCCAAGCCAACTAACCTACAAACCTGTACGTCTTTGGAGTGCGGGAGGAAACTGAAGATCTTGGTGAAAACCCACGCAGGTCATGGGGAGAACGTACAAACTCTGTACACACAGCACCCGTAGTCGGGATCGAACCTGCGTCTCTGGCGCTGAAAGCATTGAAAGCACCTCTACTGCTGTGCCACCATGCAGCCCTGTACACAGCAGACTGTGAATTTTGCTGTACAAAATAATCATGTTGACCAGAATATAAAATAGAAACTGATCTAAAACATCTTGGAAGCTTTTATTGATCTGTTTGAGCAACATTTTAGATGGAAAGTACCTCGTGTTAGTACTTTTGTCTAAAACGTGTTTAACTTTCCAAGCTTGCTCAATAGATTTTTTTGGGGTGAAGCCAAGTAATTTAGGTCAACATCTTAAAAATTCATCAAAGGCTCATCTGAAAATCCAAGCTGCTCAAAAGGTTGGTGACAATGTAATTTTCAATTATCCAGTGTATTTTCCAAAACTATGTGAATAAAGAATATACATATTTGTTGAAAGTCATTGCAAAGAATACAGCGGACAATGGGTAACATTGGAATGCATTTTCAGGCTGATCATTTCTTAGTCATCAAAGAGAAAGATGCGACTAGATTTCTTCATTGTGAAATAATTTTCTCATTTGCATCAGATCCAAAATTTCTATGAAATATTTTGCTCATTTTCTTTAACAATTTGCATTGAAGGTACATGGAAAGCAGCTAGTGGAATATCTCAAGAGTCAAGAGTGTTTTATTTAACATAAAGATCTTTCTTTATGTTTATTGCCCCCACCTACATCAAAAGTCTGCTTCCCCACCACTCCACCTCCAGGTCCCTCAGATCGGCCGACTTAGGGTTTACTGAACACCCCGCGGTCTAGGCACAAGCTCAGGGGTGACCACGTCTTTGCGGTTGCAGCTCCTAGACTGTGGAACAGCAACCCCTCTTCCCATCAGAACTGCCCCCTCCATCTACTCTTTTAAGTCAAGACTTAAAACTCATCTTTACTCTCAAGCCTTTCTTGACGTCCTCTGAGGGAGGGCTATATCTATGTATTTATGTATGTACATAATCTATGAACCAATGTTGTATAACATTAGTACCTCTACCAATGTAAAGCACTTTGGTCAACGAGAGTTGTTTTTTAAACGTGCTATAGAAATAAAAGTGCCGACCTGACTGGTTTTATTGTCATGTGTCCCAGATAGGACAATGAAATTCTTACTTGCTGCAGCACAACAGAATATGTGAGTATAGTACATAACGGGAGAAATAATAATATTTTGCAAATTGCAAATTTTTCATTGCAATGTCTCCATTGTCAGTTTTAAATGCCATGGTCATTAATGGGTGCTTTATAGTGGAAAATCTTCCCCATTAACCAAATCACATGAGGCACCATAGGGCAGCTTGGTCGTGCAGCAGTAGAGTTGCTGCCTTACAGCGCTTGCAGCATCAGAGACCCAGGTTCGATCCCGACTAAGGGTACTGTCTGTACGGAGTTTGTACGTTCTCCCCGTGACCACGTGGGTTTTCTCCGATATCTTCGTTTTCCTCCCACACTCTCAAGACGTACAGGTTTGTAGGTTAATTAGCGATATAAGAGTAAATTGTCCCTAGTGTGTGTCGGATAGTATTAATGTGCGGGGATCACTGGATGGCGTGGACTCGGTGGATCGAAGGGCCTGTTTCCGTGCTGTATCTCTAAACTAAACTAAATAAAATCAATATATTATGCCAACATCTAGACATCTTTGAGGAGTCAACAGCTATGTTAACTTTGGTTTATTAACCTATAAAAAAGTATGGGGGAAACTAGATATATCCTTTTTTTTGACTAGCAATTCCTATATGCAGTATCTATGGGTAGAAAAGAACTGCAGATGCTGGTTTCAATCAAAGGTAGACACAACATGCTGGAGTAACTCAGTGGGTCACGCAGCATCTCTGGAGAGAAGGGATGGGTGACGTTTCGGGTCGAGACCCTTCTGAAGTCTGAAGAAGGGTTTCGACCTGAAACGTTACCTATTTCCTTCGCTCCAAGGATGCTGCTTCACCCGCTGAGTTTCTCCAACTTCGATTTTCCAGCATCTGCAGTTCCTTCTTAAACAACTCTTAATTTAGTTATTTTGACGAAAAGTGTATAATTGATAGTTTTTGGTAACAAATACAGATAGTCAGAATATTTTGAATTTCATCTTGTGTAAAACAGAAGTTATTATTTAAATCAATGCTCACAGCAGAAGACAAGCACCTTTCATTGCCACGTGGTATGAAACAAGATATTTAACATTCATCACAATAATGAGGTCTCCCTGTTTAACTGCAGCTCAGCGGTGACACATGGAAAACAATCTCAGTATGAAATTCTCATGTCAGTTCAGTTACAGAGAGAAAAGAAACAGTATCATTATACCTGAAGCATCAGTACCAATTTCCCTCTGATCATACAGTGTGGCTGCACTGCAATTGGAATTTTGGACCATAAAATAAGCACCTTTTGCTCAAATCTAAGCTACTGCAGAACTGTTGCAAGTCTACACAGACTAGTATTATTATTATTGCACTATTATTGTTTGTTTGTTTTTTATGTGTACGTATGTGTGTATGTATATGTACACGTACACACACACACACACACACACACACATATACTCTCACACACACACACACACACAAAACAGATATTAATAGTGCAATAATAACAATAATAGTCTTTGTAAACTTGCATCAGTTCTATATATATATATATGTGGGTGTATGTGTGTGTGTGCATATACAATATATATATGTGTGTATATTCACACACACTGAACTTTTTTTTCTCCTTTATCATATTGTTTACAGTGTACTATGTTTCCATATTGTGTTGTGCTGCTGCAAGTAAGAATTCATTGTTTTATCTGGGACACATGACAATAAAACACTCTTGACGATGACGATATTAGAAAACAGTTATGGTCAAATCGAAGGCTGACTATTCTGACTGTCACGTGTTCAATTCGGGTCTTGGTAGATTTAATGGATGTCAACTGGAAATGCAGCGCAGGTGTGAATCATTCTATTTAACACCTTGTCAAGGGTAAGGGTGCTTGGGGTCTCACCTCTCGTCAATGCCTGCCCTTCCTGTGCTGTCGAGTTTTAATGTCAATACTAGACCAAGTGCAGACCCGTTGGGTCTGCTCCCCCAATGGTGTGATCCCCCAACCCAATATTCCACCATGCACCCGTCTCCTCCAATGGAACTGAAGCCGTTCTCAAAAGTAAGATTCCAGCACTGCCCTGCCTCTTTAATAAAAATCCCTGCCTGCTGCAGCAGTGGAAAGTTCAGTGTTCCTGTCTTGCAACATTGTTTCGAAGTGTGTTGGAAGCTGAGGAAGGAGCAGCCGTCAACGAATCGAAAGGCAGGAAGGGATCCGTACTGCAGGCGGACTGATTTGAGTTTTATATATATATAGATTATAACTATCATGAGCAACGTGTTGCACTATTCAAGGAAGTGAAGCCAAGAGAACCAAGGTGTTAATTTTAAACTGTATTGGTCAACTTGAAAGCTCAGAAATGCACGAGCAAAAATAAATTAATTTAAAGAACACGGTTTTTTCTTGAGCCAATACAATAATTAATTATCAACAAGCAAAAATAAAATATTTTGATAATAATTCTAATGCCTGTTGTTCCTCAAATGGTGTATCAATTAGAAAGTTATGATAGTACCTAGTTGATACTGTTGATAACATTTTATATATAACCCAATTTGCCAAAAATGTGTTACAACTATTGAACTTTTGCGTTGCATTTTTTGCTGGAAATTTGCTTTAAGTTTCAATTCCATTGTAATTTGTTCTTTAGTCTGTTCAGCCAATTAAAAATGACTCAGCACAAATATCACCATGTTGAAGGAAATAGAAGGATTTCACCCAGTCAGATCTAATTGCCAGTTTCCTGCCATCCTTTGACATATAAAAAATGCTCATGGCCGTGCTCGCGAATGATCTTACTGGCTAATGATGTTGAGTGAAAATTCAACTACGTGTGCTACTTTGTCGGGTATACATTATTTATATCACAACACTGCCAAACACGACTTAGAAACATAGAAAAAAGGTACAGGAGCAGGCCAATCGGCCAGCACCACCATTCAATATGATCATCCGGAATCAGTACACTGTAATAATTCACGCGTTGTGAATAAAACGATCTTTATTGGCAAATACAACTGTTAAACACGTGCGCGTTAAGTGAGAGCTCTAGCAAGGTTTCTGCTGCTGCTGTAGGTCACACCCGTGGACTGATAGAAACATAGAAACATAGAAACATAGAAATTAGGTGCAGGAGTAGGCCATTCGGCCCTTCGAGCCTGCACCGCCATTCAATATGATCATGGCTGATAATCCAACTCAGTATCCCGTACCTGCCTTCTCTCCATACCCCCTGATCCCCTTAGCCACAAGGGCCACATCTAACTCCCTCTTAAATATAGCCAATGAACTGGCCTCAACTACCCTCTGTGGCAGAGAGTTCCAGAGATTCACCACTCTCTGTGTGAAAAAAGTTCTTCTCGTCTCGGTTTTAAAGGATTTCCCCCTTATCCTTAAGCTGTGACCCCTTGTCCTGGACTTCCCTAACATCGGGAACAATCTTCCTGCATCTAGCCTGTCCAACCCCTTAAGAATTTTGTAAGTTTCTATAAGATCCCCTCTCAATCGTCTAAATTCTAGAGAGTATAAACCAAGTCTATCCAGTCTTTCGTCATAAGACAGTCTTGACATCCCAGGAATCAGTCTGGTGAACCTTCTCTGCACTCCCTCTATGGCAATAATGTCCTTCCTCAGATTTGGAGACCAAAACTGTATGCAATACTCCAGGTGTGGTCTCACCAAGACCCTGTACAACTGCAGTAGAACCTCCCTGCTCCTATACTCAAATCATTTTGCTATGAAAGCTAACATCCCATTCGCTTTCTTTACTGCCTGCTGCACCTGCATGCCTACCTTCAATGACTGGTGTACCATGACACCCAGGTCTCGCTGCATCTCCCCCTTTCCCAATCGGCCACCATTTAGATAATAGTCTGCTTTCCCGTTTTTGCCACCAAAATGGATAACCTCACATTTATCCACATTATACTGATGACAATCTACACTCGCAAACTCTTGCCAAACTCACTCACGTGACCCTCCCACCTCTACTGATGAGGGTTTGAGCTATAAGTGGCTCAACCACCTGATGGCGCCACAACACCATTCCTGCTTTCACCCCATATCCCTTGATTCCGTTAGCCCTAAGAGCTACATCTAACTCTCTAGTGAATTGGCCTTGACTGCCTTCTGTGGCAGAGAATTCCACAGGTTCACAACTCTCCGGCTGAAACCGTTTTTCCTCATCTCAGTCCCAACTCAAATTTCACTGCACCTTAACTGGTACACGAAACAATAACCTGACCTTGAAACCTTGAAACGGTCTACCCCTTAATCTTAAACTGTGAAACTTCTGCAAAATCTGTATGTAAATCGACAGCTGAAATGGTGAACTGGATTAGAAATCAAATATAGGAGCAACGAGGTCCTTCTGCAGTTGTACAGAAGTCTAGTGAGACCACACCTGGAGTATTGTGTGTAGTTTTGGTCCCCTAATTTGAGGAAGGACATTCTTGCTATTGAGGGAGTGCAGCGTAGGTTTACAAGGTTCAAAGGTTCAAAGGTTTCTTTATTAGTCACATACACCTAGGTGTAGTGAAATTCGTGTTGCCACTGCAGCACATAAAAAAAAGAATACAAACATGACAATAATAAAGAACTTTAACATAAAAAACACCCCCCCCCACAATGGTTTCCATTATGAGGGAGGCACTAAGTCCAGTCCCCATCACATGTCCACCCATAGTCAGGCCTATTGAGGCCTCCGCAGTCACCTTTATGGAGGCCCGATATTCCAGGCCGTTCTCGCCGGGTGATGGTGCTCCGGCGTCGGGAGAATCCTCTCAGTGGCTTGGGACACCTGGAACAGCCGCTTCCTACTGGAGACCGCGGCTTCCGAAGCCAACAAGGCCGCGCTGGATGGAGCTCCGCTAATGGCGATCTCGGCGAGAGATCCCAGGCTCCCGGTGTAAAGTTCAGCACCGCCGCCCGCAGCTGGCCACTCCACAGTCCCGCAGCTCCACGATGTTTTTACTTGGCGGTTCTTCAGCTCACCGGAGCTCCAGCGCGGCAACCCGGGCAAGGCATCGCCTGCTCCTCAATAGCGCTCCAGCACTGTGCCGCCGCTGAAGCCGAGGTTCTGGGCGGTCCCCTCAGGAAACGCCGCTCCAGGCCCGCTGGTAGGCCACGAGGACGTGTCAACGGTGCAGCCCGGATATAAGCTGCCTCTCCGACCAGGTAGGGACCCTGAAAGGTAGTGTCCCCCCCGCCCCCCACATAAAAAAAGACTTGAACTCCAGAACAAAAACACTTTAACTAACTAAAAATTTAAAAAAAGAGATGAAAAGACGGACAGCTGCAGGCTGGGCAGCCATACCATACAGGACGTCGCCCCCGGGATGGCGGGACTGTCATATGCTGAGAGAAAGAAGCGGCTGGGCTTGTACACTCTGGAGTTTAGAAGGATGAGAGGGTATCTCATAGAAATATATAAGATTGTTAAGGGCTTGGACACACTAGAGGCACGAAACATGTTCCCGATGTTGGGGGAGTCCAGACCCAGGGGCCACAGTTTAAGAATAAGGAGTAAGCCATTTAGAACAGAGATGAGGAAACACTTTTTCTCACAGAGAGTGGTGAGTCTGTGGAATTCTCTGCCTCAGAGGGCAGTGGAGGCCAGTTCTCTGGATGCTTTCAAGAGAGAGCTGGATAGGGCTCTTAAAAATAGCGGAGTCAGGGGATATGGGGAGAAGGCAGGAACTGGGTACTGATTGGGGATGATCAGCCGTGATCATGTTGAATGGTGGTGCTGGCTCGAAGTGACTAATTTTTGCCGACTATTGTCTATTGTGTATTGTATGGATTTTGTTCCCTGTATGAATGGCAGTGGACACAAAGTCAATCCCAAGCTGTTTTAGTAAAACCTCAATTCATTGCAAAGTGGCCAAAATCACTTGGCAGCTTTGCTGGAAATTATGAACTAATCACGTCAATAAAAATGTCCATGAAACTGTATCCACTTATTCTCCGGGGATTCACGGATGCTGCAAAACATTTTCATTTCTTTTGCCAGGAAATTGTGGGTGATTGTGGGAGAGGAAAGGATGCCATCAAAATATAATCACGGACAGACACAAAATGCTGGAGTAACAGGCAGCATCTCTGGAGAGAAGGAATGGGTGACATTTCAGGCCAAGACCCTTCTTCAGACTGAGAGTCGGGGAGAGGGAGACACAGAGAGATGGAAGTGTAAGGTGTGAAAACAGGCATCAAAGGGGACGAATCTCATGGAGAATGTAGAATAGGTCATTGTTAGCTAGGGGAAGTTGACAATGAAGCATGTAGAGATAAAATTTAATCAGGAGGAAACCGGAGCACGCGGAGCAAATTTACATGGTCACAGGGAGTACGAACTCTCAGCCGTGGTCAGGATCAAACCTGGGTCTCTGGAGTTGTACCACTAATGCTGCACCACTGTGTTGCTCACCCCTAAATTGATAAAGCTATTGCTGAAATACTAAAATATATTCTGTCACCCAATAACAATAGCTGAACTACTATCTACCTCTTTGATGTCATTCGCACTATCCTTGACTGGACTTTGCTGGCTTTACCTTGCACTAAACATTATTCCATTATAATGTACCAATACCATATAACCATATATAACCATATAACAATTACAGCACGGAAACAGGCCATCTCGGCCCTACAAGTCCGTGCCGAACAATTGTTTTCCCTTAGTCCCACCTGCCTTCACTCATACCATAACCCTCCATTCCCTTCTCATCCATATGCCTATCCGATTTATTTTTGAATGATACCAACGAACCTGCCTCCACCACTTCCACTGGAAGCTCATTCCACACCGCTACCACTCTCTGAGTAAAGAAGTTCCCCCTCATGTTACCCCTAAACTTCTGTCCCTTAATTCTGAAGTCATGTCCTGCAGTATACACTGTAAATGTATTGATTGCAATCATGTATTGTCTTACTGCTAACTGGTTAGCATGCAACAAGAAAGTTTTTCACTGTAATTCAGTACACATGACTGTAAACTAAACTCAACTGAAATAACATGTCACATGAGAATATTTGAAAAACAGATTAAATGACCTAATTACAGTCCCCTCCATAATGTTTGGGACAAAGACCCATTATTTATTTTTTTGCCTCTGTACACCACAATTTGAGATTTGTAATAGAAAAAATCACATGTGGTTAAAGTGCACATTGTCAGATTTTAATAAAGGCCATTTTTATACATTTTGATTTCACCATGTAGAAATTACAGCAGTGTTTATACATAGTCCCCCCATTTCAGGACACCATAATGTTTGGGACACAACAATGTCATGTAAATGAAAGTAGAAATTTTTAGTATTTTGTTGCATATCCTTTGCATGCAATGACTGCTTGAAGTCTGCGATTCATGGACATCACCAGTTGCTGGGTGTCTTCTCTGGTGATGCTCTGCCAGGCCTGTATTGCAGCCATCTTTAGCTTTTGCTTGTTTTGGGGGCTAGTCCCCTTCAGTTTTCTCTTCAGCATATAAAATACATGCTCAATTGGGTTCAGATTGGGTGATTGACTTGGACACTCAAGAATTGGCCATTTTTTAGCTTTGAAAAACTCCTTTGGTGCTTTAGCAGTATGTTTGGGATCATTGTCGTGCTGTAATGAACCACCAGCCAATGAGTTTTGAGGCATTTGTTTGAACTTGAGCAGATAGGATGTGTCTATACACTTCAGAATTCATTATGCTACTACCACCAGCAGTTGTATCATCAATGAAGATCAGTGAGCCAGTACCTTCAGCAGCCATACATGCCCAGGCCATAACACCCCCACCACTGTGTTTCACAGATGAGGTGGTATGCTTTGGATCTTGGGCAGTTCCTTCTCTCCTTCATACTTTGCTGTTGCCATCACTCTGATATAAGTTAATCTTCGGCTCATCTGTCCACAGGACCTTTTTCCAGAACTGTAGTTGCTCTTTTAAGTACTTCTTGGCAAACTAACCTGGCCATTCTATTTTTGCGGCTAACCAGTGGTTTGCATCTTGCAGTGTAGCCACTGTATTTCTGTTAATGAAATCTTGTGTGGACAGTGGTCATTTACAAATCCACACCTGGAGAGTGTTTCTTATCTGTCGGGCAGGTGTTTGGGGATTTTTCTTTATTACAGAGAGAATGCTTCTGTCATCAGCTGTGGAGGTCTTCCTTGGCCTGCCAGTCCCTTTGCGGTTAGTAAGCTCACCAGTGCTCTCGTTCTTCTTAATGATGTTCCAAACAGTTGATTTTGATAAGCGTAAGGTTTGGCTGATGTCTCTAACAGTTTTATTCTTGTTTCTCAGTCTCATAATGGCTTCTTTGACTTTCATTGGCACAACTTTGGTCCTCATGTTGATAAACAGCAATGAAAGTTTCCAAAGGTGATGGAAATACTGGTGGAAAGACTATGTGCTGAGAGCTCTCTTATACCTGCATTAAGGAGGCAATTAAACACACCTCAGCATTTACAAACACCTGTGAAGCCATGTGTCCCAAACATTATGGTGTCCTGAAATGGGGGGGGACTATGTATAAACACAGCTGTAATTTCTACATTGTGAAACTTAAAATGTATAAAAATGGTCTTTAATAAAATCTGACAATATGCACTTTAACCACATGTGATTTTTTCTATTAAAAATCTCAAATTGTGGAGTACAAAGGCGAATGAATAAATAAATGATGGGTCTTTGTCCCAAACATTATGGAGGGCACGGTATACTTCGTTGTCACCTTTCCTTGGCTACTAATTATCCGTGATACTGACATTTTGTTATTTTGATCTCAAACTGCAACCACTTTTGCAATTTTCTTCTCAACCAATTCTGGCAGAAAAATGATTTTGGCACAAGCGATAATCCACAAAATATCAAAAATAACTTTGGTTCTTTATAAACTTCCGGATTTAAAACAGAAATGAATGCCCTCGGGCATTCTGTCTACCCTGGATATTTACTAGAATCTGTAATCTAAACTATGATTGGTTTGGAGTAATATTTCAAGCTCTTTGTTCATTTCAGTGAACAAGTGATTCAGAGTAAATGGTCATTCTTAACAGTGAATGCAAAATATTCTTCCCATTTTGTCTTAAAACGGTTTCCTTTCTCAAGTCAGTAATTCCTAGCACGCATATTCATTCAAGATATTAATGTAGGCCTTGGAACATTTACATCTTCTGAGTCAACAGGCGAAGGATGTTGTGCGCACGGCTTGGGTTCTACAGGAAGTTTTACAAGCACACCAACTGCTGAACTACGTTGGCTGAACATGGTCTGAACATGCCAACCTGTCATCACTCTCCCACATTAGAGAGTGAATGGTTTATAGCAACTTGTTGAGGTTAGTGGGCAACATGAACTGGAATTCATGATCCATTCTAAGTGTCCACACAGTGCAGCATCGGGTACACTTGCTGTAAATCTATCCAGCCACATTAATCAAAGAGCCACAAGCACAAACAAGGCTGTGCCACCTCCCACACCAGAGTCTAGATCATATTCTATGAATTTATCTGTAAAAAGATTCTTGTGTTTAACTTGTCAGTTTGATGGATGAACAAGAGTCCTGATTTCTCTGGAAAAGCTGACAACACACAACTTCTCCGCACATGCTATTTGCCTACTGCATAACATTATTTCATAAGTCACTTACGTCCACTAATGCCTGGTCAGGTTTATTGATCATCATCTAAATGGCTATAAAAGTTGAGCATTATTTATTATGGTTAATCATATATATCGAAAAATGTGAGAAGCCCATTGTTTGCACTCAGATTGCACGTACTGCTGGTTGGTCAACTTGCAGAGTGGCTACCTCCAGACACCTATGAGGTGTCTACACACAGTAGCTGTCATTCAAGTAGCCTAGCAGTGACTCGCGTCTAATTAAGAAAAGTTTGAAGCAAAGTTGGCATTGGTATTAGGTGATTTTACTTCGGAGTCACGTGAGTGATTCCGTGAAGAAGCCCGTCCCAGGACGCGTAGCGGCATTACGTTTTCGGCATGCAAAGCGGCAGCCGGGAGTCAGGGCTCCCGAAGAAAACGAGAGAGAATCTAAGTTTAGGTAAGTACTTACCTTTTCCTTTTACAGCCCCTTTGCGTCTGCTTGTTTTTTCCCGCAGGGACGTGCAAGCGGCCCCCTTGGACTCTGGCAGGAGTTTCCCGTTCGAGGGAGGGGAGGAAAGACGCTACCAGGGAGACAGAGCGCCGGCGGACCATGAATGGGACCTGTGCCGGTGCCGAGAAAATCTCCCCAGGGGCTACAGCTGACAGCTGGAAGACGGCGCTAGCGCTCTGTTGGGGTCCCCTTAGTCCTCGCTCGCTCTCCACGCACTGTCCAGGTGAGGCAGGCAGGCAGGCGGGAGGAGGCTTCCGACATTTGTGGAGCCGTTAGGGGAACCCACTGTGCAGTGCTGGCGTGGAGTACGCTGCAGCCCGAGTGCAGGTGAGCAGCAGCCCGAGTACAGGGAGAGCGAGGTCTGCTAATCAGCGGCCCGCTCCCGACTCTGCACCAAGCCCGCCAGCATCAGCTGGGGGGGCTGGGGGGAAAAATATGCTGCACCTGCCCGCTCTCAAAGAGAGAGTCAGGGCAGCAACAGGCGGTAGGACCGCTTAGCGGGCGGTCCGCAAACCCGACATCGGGACCGAGCCAGCCCGCTAGCCCTGACCACGTCAACGGCAAAAGGGAGCGGGCTGGATGTGTGGAAAACCCGGCAGTGGAACGACATTGGACTGGGAAGTCTCTCCACCCAGGAGGGGGAGAGACAGCTGCCTGAGCTGCAGGAACGACTCTTGGGCATTGGAAAGGTGAGTTTGCAGTTGTGTTTTATTACAGAGTTCAGGAACACAACGCAGAACTCGCAAAGAGGAACTGCCCCGCTCCAACTCTACCAGCGGGGCAGCAACCAGCGGCGGCGTCGCTCGTAGAGCGGTTTTTGCCATCCCTGAGACCGAGCCAAACCAGTCTCGCCATAGCCTACACGGCAGACTGGGAAAGGGGCTAGGAAGCCAAACGGCCGGTCGTCTCCGATTCGTCGGAGGGAGGGGAAATGTCCACCCCAAAGCGGGGGAGAGACAGCCGCCTAAGCTGCATCCAGCAGCTATTGGAGGGGATGGTCTACCAAGAGCAGCAGCGCTCTCGGACAGACAGGACAGGCGCCCCCTCCATGGTGCTGAGTCCGGCACCTCCCTTTGCGACCTCGGACCAGGAATGGGAGGTTAGCATCGGTGACCAGGGGCAGGCTGGTCTGAGTATGGGGCAGGCGGAAGGAGCCGAAAGAGAGCAGGGTGTGCAGGAAGAGCTGCTGGGGGTTGTAAGCCGCTTTGTCGCTACCCCACGGGTTGGAGCACCACTGGAGCCAAGGATGGCTGCCAGCATAAACCATCTCTCCAACAAACCACTGCAGGAGAAGGTGCTCGCCCAAGTGCTTGAGGAGCACACAGCCCCGGATAATTGTGAGGCTCTCAAGGTCAAGAGCCTCAATCCTCAAATATGGGGCAACGTGGGGCGACCGATTCGGACACAGGAGGTCAAACTCCAGCGCATTCTTCGCCTCCTCACGGCGGCTATAACAGCCTATGCGTGGGGTGTCGAGACCGTAGATGACATCTCACCAACAGGATGTCCTGGCACTCATGTGCACGACACAATATGAGCTGAATAACCTGAGAAGAGACAACATCAGGCCGGCCCTCAATCCTAAATTTGCAGGATTATGCAAAACTCCATCAGTAGAGACCGACTCATTTTTTATTTGGGAAGGACTTGAACAAACAGCTCAAAGAGATGGAGGAGGCGTCTAAGACCTTTAGCCTCATGAGGGCACCACCGGCAGCGAACATACCAAAGCTCTTCATTCCACCCAGGCGGCAGCACACCACTGTATCTACCAGTCGGCGTCCCGAATATGCGACTGGTCAAAGCTGTGGGCCGCACTATCCCCAGAGACCTTTTTTAGGTCAGGGCCTGCAGCGGACCCCCTGGAAAATGCGCCTCCCCCCAACATCGCCAGCACATCGACAGGGAAGAACACTCAAAAAGAAAAAACACAACCCCGCCAATAACCATGGAGGTAGGTGGGTCTGGTTCCTACCAGCAAATAGAGCGCTTTCTTGGACTATCTTGGCTTTCATATTAATTCAGTCCACGTAACTTTAATGTTGCCAAGAGACAACATAGTTGAATTGGCACAAACAAAGAACAAATTAATGGTCAAACTACCAACTACTCGACAAATAACAGAGTAATTGGGGGAAAATGGTACCATTTTCTGTCTACATGATTCAGATGTTAGTATCAAAATCAACATATAGGTTGTCATTGAGCATCTCATGAAGTTACCCACTGAAATAATATCAGAAAGACAGTGGTGGGGTTACCACTTATACTGGGGCTCGGGTGAAAATTATGAGTTTAAGCACTTGCATGTATGGGTATAAATAAGACTACACTATGGAGGTGGCCTATATTAACCATATGGCAGCATAAAGTCGGTATCATATGACAAGTTGGTCAAAACAATTTGGCAATGGTATATCCATAGAGGTATTGGACTATCAACAACTTACCTGCCTGGTAAGCAAAATAAGGTGACAGACACCAGGTCACATAAAAGTAAGGACAACATCAATTAGATGTTTTCATATAAAGTTTAACAAAACTATCAAGCTATATGATGCAACAGATATTAATGCATTTTCATTGTCGCTGTACTGTACACTGACAATGATAATTAAAATGGAATGTGAAACTGATATCGATTATTTGCATTAACGCTATATCACCAGGTGTTTGGGGATGTCCTATGTATGTCGCGGGGGTAAACCAGACCCTGGGCCAGTGGAATCCTCATTAAAACATTTCTCTGGGACAGATAGTTCCAGCAGAAAGATCGTCAGCTATATATATTAACTTTTCTGGCCTATAGGTCATGTTGTCATTCAAGAATGTATTTATAATATTGATAGACAAATGCGTTCACCCAGCATTGGTGAAATTAATTTTATGTATTTTTCCGTTCTGCCTCACCAATCGAGAACAACGCACAGTACAAAAGGATTCTGCTTCAGGTATTTGATAGTACCTGACGGACTTACGCAGACCTTGTTTCACTTCACGCCATGATATGGTTGTTGGAACTTGGATGGTGTTTTTCCAGTACCCAGAATTATTAATATCGGAGCCGGGCACAAATCTACTGTGCCATGAGAAATAAGCTCCTGAGCTGCAGATTCTGCGCAAACCTCTGGGACTGGGATTGTTATACTGAATAATCGACACCATGTCAGCATCCTTTTGAACATCCACTGGACTACAACACTTATCCAGCATCAAGAGAAGTACTGCAAGGATAAAGGGGAAAACCTACTCATCCGAATCAGGTACTACGAACTGGAATTCCTGGAGAACCTTCATCATGATGAAGGATTCGGCTACAGTGCCATCAACACAGCTAGAATTGCCCTGCCTGTTCTTTTTCAAAACAGCTACAGGACAACAGGCCATGGGGTCACTGGCTGGTGGTAATGAAGGGTATTAAAACTCTAAACCCCTAGACAATGTACACCTATATATGGGATGTCACAGTGGTTAACCACACTTCAGGGGATCCCACCAGCCAGAGTCCAAAACCTGAACCTTCTATGCACTAAAACATATGTTAAAGGCACATGGAGCAGCACAGAGGGTCCAGTCACTACTCCTATTTCAACTGGACACCATGCTCACAGCTTCAGACCAGATCTCTATCATTTGTCCAGGGAATGGTCAAACCAGACCAGGAATACTTTATCCAGTCATAAAATCCGGGCTTACCCGCCAGAAATAGCTCAAGCAGGTTAAACGGTAATGTACCAAGACCCTTTTTTACCTTACATAGACACAACCTAATTATGCGAGGGAGAAAAGCCTTGTGGGTTGGTTACAAAAAACCTTGTGGTCGGGTAACAAGCCTTTTTTTTTAAATGGCTCAAGCAGGTTAAAGCTTTTGGGTAATGTACCAAGACCCTTTTTTACCTTACATAGACACAACCTAATTATGCGAGGGAGATGAAAAGCCTTGTGGGTTGGTTACAAAAAACCTTGTGGTCGGGTAACAAGCCTTTTTTTTGAAATGGCTCAAGCAGGTTAAAGCTTTTGGGATAAAACTAACATGTCAAAGTTGTCATCCCACAGGAGAAGCTTCCACGTCAACGGCAAAAGAATGGACGTACCTATAAACCACATCCTGGCTCCAGTAGAATAGTGGGGGTAAAACGTTCAGAGAGAAATAATTTATTATAAACTGTTGACAAAACCTGTTTTTCATTTGCAGGAAAGATTCCAATCTGCAAATATTCAGATTAGCCAAAGGGAGCATTAAATTTCTTCAGTGTCTATTGTAAAATACCATTGGGTTTTCTATAACAGAATCATTGGTTGGTTACGATACACACTTCCTCCCTCAAAGACTTCGGCAGTGAGTGTAGTAAAACTGTTACACGGTTTGAAATCACAGAGCTTTGAAATCTTCACGGAATCACTCACGTGACTCCGAAGTAAAATAGTAAGATTAAACGAGAACTTACCAGTTTGAAGTTTGATCTGTATTTTATGAGGAGTTACGATGAGGGATTACGTGCCCTCCGCTCCCACCCTCATTACATGGATCAAACTGATAATTGATGTCTCTTTGTTCTTTACTATGTTACTTCAAATACTTGTGTCTTTCTGTGATTCCACACCGCTGCTTTGAAGTATGCCGCTACGCGTCCTGGGACGGGCTTCTTCACGTAATCCCTCATCGTAACTCCTCATAAAATACAGATCAAACTTCAAACTGGTAAGTTCTCGTTTAATCTTACTATTATTGTCCAGTATGCTGAGAGATAGTGAAAAACATTGTTTTGTGTGCTAACCAGGCAAATCATACCATAACAAGTACATCAGGTAGAGAAAAAGAGAAAATAAACAGAGCAGAATAAAATGTTACAGCCACAGAGAAAGTGGATGTAAAAGAAAAGTGCAAGGTAGATTGGAAGATCGGCAATTTATCCTCAGCAAATGCGAGGGTGTTTCAGACGCCTGATAAGAGTGGAGAAGCTGTTCTTGAATCTGTGTGGTTCACGTTGTTAATATATCAGGTTAATGATCACAAGGTCATAAGGAATAGTAGATTTAAGCCATTCGGCCCATCAAGTCTACTCCGCCATTCAATCATCCTAACTCTCTCCCTCCTAACACCAATGATTTTTTATCATGAGAAGGATAACTAGAATGTTTTAAATATCAGAAGCAGGAAGAAAATAGACAATAGACAATAGGTGCAGGAGTAGGCCATTCAGCCCTTCGAGCCAGCACCACCATTCAATGTGATCATGGCTGATCATCCCCAATCAGTACCCCTTTCCTGCCTTCTCCCCATATTCCCTGACTCTGCTATCTTTAAGAGCCCTATCTAGCTCTCTCTTGAAAGTATCCAGAGAACCGGCCTCCACCGCCCTCTGAGGCAGAGAATTTCACACTCACAACTCTCTGTGTGAAAAAGTGTTTCCTCGTCTCCGTTCTAAATGGCTTGCCCCTTATTCTTAAACTGTGGCCCCTGGTTCTGGACTCCCCCAACATCGGGAACTTGTTTCCTGCCTCCAGCGTGTCCAAACCCTTAATAATCTTATATGTTTCAATAAGATCCCCTCTCATCGCCTATTTCTTCTTCCCATAAATGCTGCCTCACCCGCTGAGTTCCTCCAGCATTTTTGTCTACGAAAAATTGTTTGGGATATTTATCTTCAAACTGATGATAAAACGTCCAGATGGCTGGGGAGGAACAGCAGGTGCCGGTTAAAACTGAAGATAGACACGAAGTGCTGGAGTAACTCAGCGGGACAGGCAGAACCTCTGGACAAAAAGGAATGGGTGACGTTTCAGATCGAGAGCCTTCTTCAGACTGAGTGTCGGGGAAAGGGGAACGCAAGATATAGACAGTACTTAGGTGAAATGATTGGAAAATATGCAAAAAGCAACGATAATCAAGGAAATGTGGAGCAAACAATAGGTCATTGTTGGCTGTGGGGTTAGTAATAACGAATATACAGGCAGGGGAACCCAACAGGATGTCAGTAAAACTAGTACGGTGACACGGACGGGGGAGGGCCGGAGAGAGAGGAGATATAAGGGTTACTTGAAGTTGGAGAAGTCAATGTTCATACCGCTGGGGTGTAAGCTGCCCAAGTGAAATATGAGGTGCTGTTCCTCCAATTTGTACTGGGCCTCACTCTGACAGTGGAGGAGGCCCAGGACAGAAAGGCCAGTGTGTGGGAAAGGTGGGGGGGGGGGGGGGGGGGGGGGGGGGGGGGGGGTTAAAGTGTCGAGCAACTGGGGAGGTCAGGTTTGTCCATGCGGACTGAGCGGACACTGTTTTCCTCCCAGCCCCTTCAGCATCAAGAGTCTTGCTTTAAGTCTAACTGGTTGGGGAGAACATTAGCATCTGGTTCGGGAATTGCTCTGCCAAGGACAAGAAGGCTCTGCAGAGAGTAGTGCGTTCGGCCGAACGCACTATGGGAACTTCACTCGCCCCCCTGCAGGAACTATACAACAGGGGGTGCAACTCCAGAGCAAACAAAATCATGAGAGACCTCTTCCACCCCTGCAACGGACTGTTCCAGCCGCTACGGTCAGGCAAATGCCTCCGTTGCCATGCAGTGAGAACGGAGAGGTTGAGAAGGAGTTTCTTCCCAGAGGCAATTCGGACTGTAAACGCCTTTCTCACCAGGGGCTAACTATACAGAACGTTTTTCCTTCAATTATTTATTATGTAAAAGAATATGTGTGTTATGATTGTGTTTATAATTTGTTTGGTTGTTTTGTTGTTTGTCTTTTGCACAAAAGTCCGCGAGCATTGCCACTTTCATTTCACTGCACATCTCGTATGTGTATGTGACAAATAAACTTGACTTGACTTGACTTGGGATACCTTGTTGGTTGCTGTGTTCGCTGCGATCCGATGCTGCCATCAGATCACAGTGGCACTGATTTTTAGCATCCAGAATACAAGGGAAATTCTAACCAACGATTGACACAAAATGCTGGAGTAACTCAGAGGGTCAGGCAGCATCTCTGGAGAGAAGGAATAGGTGATGTTTCGGGTCGAGAATCTAACCAGCGAATCCTTCTAAATCTGACCCACTCTCTGGTAGATAGACACAAAAAGCTGGAGTAACTCTTCTTCAGACTGGTCTTGACCCAGAACGTCACCTATTCCTTTTCTCCAGAGATGCTGTCTGACCCGCTAAGTTACTCCAGCTTTTTGTGTCTGTCTTTGGTTTAATCCAGCATCTGCAGTTCCTGCCAGCACACCATGCTGGTAGTCTTAGAGCTCCATCTGGTGGCAGCTGTGAAAATAGCAGATCAAGGGAACACATTGTTGCAGACTTCCCAGAACAGATACAGACAGTTTCACTTTATCCAATCAGTCAGTCTTTTGCTTTGAAGTCCTCTGACTTTATTGACTACTGTTTGCTGCCAGTAGTAGGCATGAGCGACATGAGTTGGTTGACGAAAATGAATACATTTTTAATTGGTTGGTGTAGGAAGGAACTGCAGAAGCTGGTTTACACCGAAGATAGACACAAAATGCTGGAGTAACTCAGCGGGACAGTCAGCATCTCTGGAGAGAAGGAATGGGTGACGTTTCAGGTCTGAAGAAGGATCTCGACTCGAAACGTCACCCATTCCTTCTCTCCAAAGATGTTGCCTGTCCCGCTGGGTTACTGACGAATGGGCATCTTGGCCAGGCCCAGGAGTAAACCGACAGGAAAATCGCCCCCCACCCCCCCCGGATTGGCACTCCCTACTCCCTGCCTTGTGTCCAAACACCAGGATCGTGGGACTAAAATGCAACCAGAACTTGAGGAGCAACCCCTCCAGATATTCACACAGCGGCAGCAACCTCACACACTTCATATAAACATGGAACATGGTCTCTACCTCGTCGCAGAAAATACAGCTGGCCGACGAGCCCATGAACCGGCCTTGTGCAACACTTTCCACCCCTCTCTCTGTCTCTGTCCCTCTCTCCCTCTCCCCTCTCCCTCTCCCTCTCCCTCTCTCCCTCTCCCTCTCTCCCTCTCCCTCTCCCTCTCCCTCTCCCTCTCCCTCTCTCTCCCTCTCCCTCTCTCGCTCTCTCCCTCTCCCTCTATGGCAGCTTTGGCCAGGCCCTCGGATAGATGAACTGAGGCCCAGGCCAATTTCAATTTTAGAGGCCCCCAAATCAAGATCTGTTTGAAACAGAAAGGCATGAGGCACTCGTTGCCCTCACCTCTGATAGGACCTGCATTTGGCAACCTCTCCTTCTGCTGCGGTTACCATTAGCAACGTCCCATTTGTGATGTAATTGTCGTCTCGGCAGCTTGAGATTGGTGCATTGTGAGTGGCATTGTGACATCATCAGTGGAAACTCCTGGAAAAAGGGTGCGTGTGAGAACCGTTTTTTGCCTTTTTTTAAAACTTGAATCATCGATAAGTTGTGAAATATAGGATGAAATCTTAAGTGAACCTGATGACGGAGTGGAGGGCGAAAAAATTGTCAGAATATGTAAAAATGTAAGCGCTAGGGTGTAGCGTTTTGAGGAATATACAAAGAATACACACACACACACACAAACATACAACACACATTCAAGATGAATCTTTTATAGGTATACTAGACCAAGTGCAGACCCGTTGGGTCTGTTCCCCCAATGTACGGTTGTGGGGGGGGGGGGGGGGGGGGCGGCATGCAGTGTCACACACACTAACCACCCCCACAAACACTAACTATCCCCCCCCCCCCGCACACATGCTAACTACCCCCCTTTATATTTTATTAATATTAATAATTTGCTCCTTTTACACTATAACCGTCATATCTACTGACACATAGCCCCCAACAGGCGCTTCTAGGGGGGTGGGGGTTAGAGAGTGAGGGCAGAGAGAGAAGGGGCAGAGACAGAGAGAGAGGGGCAGAGACAGAGAGAGGGGCAAGAGACAGAGGGAGAGGAGGGTGGAGGTAGAGAGAGAGAGATGGGGGAGAGAGAGAGAAAGGCGGGGGAGGGAGAGAGGTAGAGGTGGGGGAGTGAGAGAGAGAGAGGAAGGGAGAGTGGGAGAGAGAGAGGAGGGGAGAGAGAGAGAAAGGGGGGAGAGAGAGAGAGGGGGGGGAGGTCCGCAAGGTTTTTTCAAAGCTCGCTTGCCCACTCGCAAAGCTTTTTCAAAGGACTTGCAGGGCTGTGACCTGCTGTTATCTCCCGATCTGCAGAACGCTCATTCTTTCTGCGTGTTTTGAAGAAAGGGGAGGGAGGGGGAGTGGTAACATACCTTGCGGAAAACTGCGCATGCGCATTGACATTAATCCAGCGGGGGGGGGGGGGGGGGGGGGGGGGGGGGGGGAGGGCACAGGGCACGAGGAAAGGCAATGTGAGGTCAGCAGCTGGGCAACCTTAATGTTTAAAAAAAATGTCAGTTTGGTTATAAATGTTAGAGATATCTCGAGAAATAATGGACCAAATTTATTGGGGATTGGATTTTTGAAATCACAAGGAAAATCTCTACTGAAATATGTAAAAATGTCCCCGTTGTCCCTATTGTGTATGGGATAGGGTTAGTGTGTGATGATCACAAGAGGAAAAAGGACTATTCAAAATAAAATTTGAGACGTTGGAAATAACGTAAAGTTTGATCTTTCAAGAAAGTCAACTCTGTTAAATTGTTCCCATGGCTACCAACAAAAACAAAAAGAAACGCACAGAACTTCAAAGGGGCTCATGTTTTCCAGCACAGCAGATCTGATAAATAGCATCAGAAATAAAATAGTTACCGACAGCAGAAACTTCTAAGAGCAAGAGGTTCTAATTGATAGAGATTTTGTGCTTTACAATATAATATTAGTAAAATGATTGTATAAGTATTGTATTGTATTCCAATTTATTGTCATTGTCTCAATTAGAGACAACGAAATGAATTTCCCTTTACAGTCAGTATCATAAAAATAAATAAATAATAAATAATAAAACATATTAAAAATAAAATAGAATTTAAAAAAAAAGCACAAACACAGAAAGTCCACGACACAACACAACACAGTGGCACCAAGGTGAGGAAGGCACCATTGTCCAGCCAGCCTCCCCTCCGATCTTCCCAGATGTTCACCCGTGGTCGGGGCCTTCCGAGCACCCGCAGTCGCCACCCCGGTGGCCCGATGCTCAGGCCCTCTCGCCGGGCTGATGGAACGCCGACGCCGAACCCTGATGGTGAAAATCCTCCTCAGCGGCCCGGATCCCAGATCAGCCGCCTCCCACCGGAGTCCGCAGCTCCCGAGTCCGCAGGCCGAGCCAGGCAGAGTCGCAGGACCCCACGATGTTTGTCAGCGCCGCTCGCGTTGGGAGCTCCGCGAACCACAGCTCCATGATGTCGGTGCAGCAGGTCCAGCACACCGGGCTCCAGACGGCGATCCCCGGTAAGGTATCGCCAGCCCCGCGATGTATCAGCGCTGTCCCGCCGCTGCTGGAGCTCTGGTCGATCCCGGCAGGAAAGGCCGCGCCAATCCAGTAGGTAGGCCGCTGGGGGGGGGGGGGGGGGGGGCGAGGACGCGACTCGAATAATAGTCGCGTCCTCTCCAGGAAGCGACTGAAGGACGGTATCCCCCTTACCGTACCCTCTTCCCCCACATTAAGACATTAAAAAAACATTAAAAACACACTTCAACATAACAAAAAAAACAAAAAAACAAAAAGATACCGGGCTGAAGGTGGAGGCAGCTGGCACCAGCGCCACCGGAAATAATGGTATTAATACATGTAATGTTTAAAATTCCAATCAATAGCTTCTTTAAGTGGTGTGTCAAGTCAGATTGGGAACTGGGATTGGCTGTAACTTCTACAGTAACTTGCTGTAATTATTGTCTTTCTTCACAGCATGGTATTCTCATGTTGATTGCACCGGCACCTTACTGCAATCAGATTTACGACTCATCTTCATTTATTTTCTACATGGCAGGTGTGCATTTAATAAGGTTGTATGCATAAAGATAAGATTGATTTTTCCATCTGAATATATTTACAAGTGGATAGGGCAAAGATATTTGAAACCAACATCTTTTAATAGTTGATAGATACAACATGCTGGAGTAACTCAGCGGGTCAGGCAGCATCTCTGGATAGAAGAGATGGGCGATGTTTCGGGTCGATACCCTTCTTCAGATCCTCTCAACCCGAAACGTCACCCATTCCTTCTCTCGAGAGATGCTGCCTGTCTCGCTGGGTTACTCCAGCGTTTGTGTTTATCTTCAGTGTCAACCAGCATCTGCAGTTCCTTCCTACTCTTTTAGTAGTTGGATGTGACATCGAAAGGAAAACATCTTTAAACATCTGTAGAAATTCTAAATAAAAATTTGAAAGCAAAGGTTATTGAAAATGAATTATTACTTTTGCCCCAGCAGTGGTCGGAGGCTTTTACAGAGGAGTTGGCATGGAGCAGCTAATATAACCATATAACACATAGCAATTACACCACAGAAACAGGCCAACCCGGCCCTTCTAGTCCGTGCCGAACACTTATTCTCCCCTAGTCCCATCTACCTGCACTCAGACCATAACCCTCCATTCCTTTCCCGTCCATATACCTATCCAATTTATTTTTAAATGATAAAATCGAACCTGTCTCCACCACTTCCACTGGAAGCTCATTCCACACAGCTACCACTCTCTGAGTAAAGACGTTCCCCCTCATGTTACCCCTAAACATCTGTCCCTTAATTCTCAAGTCATGTCCTCTTGTTTTAATCTTCCCTACTCTCAATGGAAAAGCTTGTCCACATCAACTCTGTCTATCCCTCTCATCATTTTAAAGACCTCTATCAAGTCCCCCCTTAACCTTCTGCGCTCCAAAGAATAAAGACCTAACTTGTTCAACCTATCTCTGTAACTTAGTTGCTGAAACCCAGGCAACATTCTAGTAAATCTCCTCTGTACTCTCTCTATTTTGTTGACATGCTTCCTTTAAATAGGCGACCAAAATTGTACACCATACTCCAGAATTGGCCTCACCAATGCCTTGTACAATTTTAACATTACATCACAACTTCTATACTCAATGCTCTGCTTTATAAAGGCCAGCACACCAAAAGCTTTCTTTACCACCCTATCTACATGAGATTCCACCTTCAGGGAACTGTGCACAGTTATTCCTAGATCCCTCTGTTCAACTGCATTCCTCAATTCACTACCATTTACCATGTACGTCCTATTTTGATTTGTCCTGCCAAGATGTAGCACCTCACACTTATCAGCATTAAACCCCATCTGCCATCTTTCAGCCCACTCTTCCAAATGGCCTAAATCTCTCTGTAGACTTTGAAAATCTACTTCATTATCCACAACCCCGCCAATCTTAGTATCATCTGCATACTTACTAATCCAATTTACCACACCATCATCCAGATCATTGATTTACATGACAAACAACAGTGGACCCAACACAGATCCCTGTGGCACCCCCACTAGTCACTGGCCTCCAACCTGATAAACAACCATCCACCATTACTCTCTGGCATCTCCCATTCAGCCACTATTGAATCCATCTTGCTACTCCTGCATTTATACCCAACAATTGAACCTTCTTAACCAACCTTCCATGAGGAACCTTGTCAAAGGCCTTACTGAAGTCCATATAGACAACATCCACTGCTTTACCCTCATCAATTTCCGGAGTAACCTCTTCAAAAAATCAAGAAGATTAGTCAAACATGACCTTCCAGGCACAAATCCATGTTGACTGTTCCTAATCAGACCCTGTTTATCCAGATGCTTATATATATATTATCTCTAAGTATCCTTTCCATTAATGTGCCCACCACTGACGTCAAACTAACAGGTCTATAATTGCTAGGTTTACACTTAGACCCCTTTTTAAACAATGGAACAACATGCGCAGTACGCCAATCCTCCAGCACTATTCCCGTTTCTAATGACAATTGAAATATTTCTGTCATAGTCCCTGCTATTTCTATACTAACTTCCCTCAATGTCCTTGGGAATATCCTGTCCGGACCTGGAGACTTATCCACTTTTATATTTTTCAAAAGTGTCAGTACTTCCTCTTCTTTGAAACTCATAGTTTCCATAGCTACTCTACTTGTTTCCCTTACCTCACATAATTCAATATCCTTCTCCTTGGTGAATACCGAAGAAAAGAAATTGTTCAATATCTCCCCCATCTCTTTTGGCTCTGCAGACAGCTGTGCACTCTGACTCTCTAATGGACCAATTTTATCCCTCGTTATCCTTTTGCTATTAATATAGCTGTAGAAACCCTTTGGATTTACTTTCACCTTACTTACCAAAGCAACCTCATATCTTCTTTTAGTTTTTCTAATTTCTTTCTTAAGATTCTTTTTACATTCTTTATACTCCTCAAGCACCTCATTTACTCCATGCTGCCTATAATTATTGTAAATCGCTCTCTTTTTCCGAACCAAGTGTCTAATTTCCCATGAAAACCATTGCTCTTTCCAATTTTTACTATTTCCTTTCAACCGAACAGGGACATAAAGATTCTGTACTCTTAAAATGTCATCATTAAATGTTCTCCATTTCTCCTCCACATCCTTCTCATCAAACAAAATGTTCCAATTCACTCCTTTTAAATCCTTTCGCATCTCCTCAAAGTTAGCCTTTCTCCAATCAAAAATCTCAACCCTTGGTCCAGTTCTGACCTTCTCCATAATTATATTATATTGTGATCACTGGTCCCAAACTGTTCCCCAATGCATACCTCCGCCACCTGACATGTCTCATTTCCTAACAGGAGGTCCAGCACTGCCCCTTCTCTAGTAGGTACCTCTATGTATTGCTGCAAAAAACTATCCTGCACACATTTTATAAACTCCAAACCATCCAGCCCATTTACAGAATGTGTTTCCCAGTCTATGTGTGGAAAATTGAAATCTCCCACAATCACTACCTTGTGCTTACTACTAATATCTGCGATCTCCTTACATATTTGCACTTCCAGTTCTCGCTCCCCATTTGGCGGTCTATAATACACCCCTATAAGTGTTGCTACCCCTTTCCCATTTCTCAGTTCCACCCAAATAGCCTCCCTAGACGAGCCCTCTAATCTATCCTGCCCAAGCACTGCTGTAATATCCTCCCTGACTAGCAATGCAACACCTCCACCTCTTGCCCCTCCAATTCTATCACACCTGAAGCAACGAAATCCTGGAATATTTAGTTTCCAATCACAGCCCTCCTGCAACCATGTTTCACTGATCGCCACAACATCATACTTCCAGGTGTCAATCCAGGCTCTAAGTTCATCCACTTTTCTTACAATGCTCCTAGCATTAAAATACACACATTTAAGAAACCCACCCCCTCATATTCTCTGTTTATTGTCTTTTTCTTCTTTCTCCCCTACATTTTGGGTCAGAGTGCTACCCTTCTCTGCCTCCTGCCTCACACACTGACTGCTAGCTTTCCCTATTTGAGTCCCTCCCCACAACCATTCTAGTTTAAAGTTTCCTCAGTAGCCTTTGCAAATCTCCCCGCCAGGATATTGGTCCCTCTCAGGTTCAAGTGCAACCCATCCTTTCTGTACAGGTCGCACCTTCTACAAAATAGGTCCCAATGATCCAGAAACTTGAATCCATACCCACTGCACCAGTCCCTCGTCCACGCATTTATTCTCCACCTCGCTCCGTTCCTACTCTCACCGTCACGTGGCACAGGCAGTATTCCCAAGATTGTTACCTTTGCGGTCCTTCTCTTTGACCCTCATCCTAACTCCCTAAATTCTTCTTTCAGGACCCCTTCTCTTTTTCTGCCTATGTCGTTGGTACCTATATGTACCATGACCTCGGGCTCCTCTCCCTCCCATTTCAGGATATCTTGGATACGTTCAGACACATCCCAGACCCTTGGCACCAGGGAGGCAAACTACCATCCGGGTCTCCTGTCTGCGTCCACAGAATCGCCTATCCGACCCCCTGACTATAGAGTCCTCTATTACTTTTGTCCTCCTCTTCTTTTCCTTACCCTTCTGAGCAACAGGGCCGGTCTCTGTACCGGAGGCCCGGCCGCTGTTGCTACCCCCAGGTATGCTGTCCCCCCCCCAACAGTACTCAAACAGGAGTACTTATTGTCACGTTGTACAGCCACCGGGGTACTCTCTAGTAATATACCTCTGCAACTTCTTGTTTTTCACTGCCATCAGTGCAAGCAGTCCACAGGGCAAGCCGATATGGTCAGTGCGATGCTACTGTCTAAATATCAGTGTGCATATTTTAATTTGGGTTCTTGTCATCAATCTCAATGTTGTTCCCAATGCTGCTGGAACTTTACATCTGCCCAAAGGTTACAGGAAATTGAAAGTAAAAACACACAATATACCAATTTCACTTCTTGTGGCAGTAAGTCAACTCACCTCCAGACCTAACGTCCAAGGTGCGAGATATACTCAAATCATGCCGGAATACTAGTCACCATTAGAATCCTTGTGCATATATTGGGTATAACTGCTTTACACAAAACATTTAACTAAATGCTGGTAACAGCGTAACTGAAGTACAGCACTTACAACAGAACATGGTGATAGGTTTTAGCAACATATAGTATCCATGAGCCCTCGATCATTCGAAGCAAGGATTGTGGTTGTTCATCGAACTTCCCTGCACTCCACAGATGAATACAGGTTTGTAGGTCAATTGTCTTGGTATAAGTGTAAAAATTGTCCCTATGGTGATGTTAATGTGCGGGGATCGCTGGTTGGTGTGGACTCAGGGGCTGAAGGGCCTGTTTCCGCGCTGTATCTCTAAAACTAAAACTGACTCCATATTAAACAGCTGAAGTGCAACATAAAAACATGTCAATTAAATAAAACCAACGCAAGCTTAAAATACAGAGGTCAGCCGGAGTAAGAAGGGAAGAAAGTGAGAGCCAGTGCTATCTCACTATTTTCAGTGGACTATTGGTGCAATAGCAGTTCACCGAAGTCAATGATATGAGGCCACCACCATGTAGATCATGGCCAGTCATTCCAATGGCTTTGTTCTGAGGATAGTAATACAAGGACAATGTGCATGGCTTTCCACAAATGCCGAAGATTTTCATAACATGTTCAGTAGAAAGGCTTATCAGATCATTTGCAAAATCTCCCTTTCTTCAAAGAAAGGTTTAAGTGCAGGAAACTAACTTTTGAAATGATCAAAACTCCCTTTGATCGTTCAATAGCAGAGCTTGTGAGTTGATGCATAGAAATCGTAACAGGATTCAATAGTAGCAACATCAGCATTATATTACAATTATTTCAGTTTAAAATCCTCCTGATCATTGACATCTCTTTTTTTCCTCTGTTTCAGGGGAGGCAATTGTTGGTCATATTTTGATTATGTTTCATGTAAGGCAAAAAAAAAAAGTCTTGGTTAATTGAAACACTATGAAACTAGCAAAGTTAGTAACTAGATTGACACAAAGTGCTGGAGTTAAGGGTCTGTCCCACCAGCATGCGATTGCATGCGTCTAACGCGACCAAACGTGGTGGCTTGAGGCGTACGGCCTCGCGGGGCTGGTCCCACTTCCAACCGCCAGGCCGGTCCCACTTCCAACCGCGGAGCCGTCTGGAGTTATGCGAAGCTGGTCCCGACATCATACTCAGCAATCAGCTGGGCAGGAGGCGGGCCGACTGAATTTGGACGTCGCACAGCGTCGGGCGGTTACATCATCATGCAACGGCACACCAGGCGGTGACGTCATTGCATAACGCCACGTGCTAGGCATACGCCATCAAGACACTGCGTATGGCGTCAAGACGCCTCGTACGGCGTCGAGACGCTGCATACGCCCGTCAAGGCGCAGCGTACGGCCTCAATGAGGCTGCGGGCCGACAGGCCGTTGCCGCGCATAATTTTTGGACAGTGTCAGTTTTTCGGAACCCCGTGCGATGTCGGGTCCAGCCTCGCACAACTCCATACGGATCCGGCAATCAAAATGGGACCGGCCCCGTGGGGCCGTACGGCTCAAGCGACCACGTTAGGTCGCGCTAGCCGCATGCAGTCGCATGCTGGTGGGACAAGCCCTTAACTCAGCGGGACAGGCAGCATCTCTGGAGAGAAGGAATGGGTGATGTTTCGGGTCAAGACTTTGTCTGTAGTCCTCCTCTTCTTCGTGTCAACCAGAGTAAATACCAACACTCTTTAAAACCTTTCCATTCTGCCATACTGTAATGATTCAATGGAGAATTATAATCCAAGTGTTATTTTCCAATGTTATAAACCCAACTGCCTCGTTTATTTCCTAAACCCATGGGGGTCACTTTATCCCAAAATTCTTCCATCATCAAAATTAGCTTATATTTAAAATCTTTCTTTATTACTCAATGCTTACATTAATTGCTGTTAATTTTATCTCCTTGAATGTTCTGAATTAGTGTTTGACTGTAAAATAAATCATTGTACGACAGCTAAAATTGTATTTAGGAAGTTGTTTTTTGGCAGCATAAATGTAAATGATGAGGTTATTCTATCAATATGAAGTTAATAGACTTCAAGGGATTCGTAAAATCAGGGCACTGAAGCATAGTTTCATGCTTAAATCAACATGCTCCTGAATAATTGTCATAATAGATTTAGAGGACAGATTTCAAAACATTCACAGCAGTTATTTGATGAAATGCTTTCGAAGAGAATATGGAGTTTATAGCAGTGAGTTTACGAGCCTCAGTTTTAAAATAGAGCAGAATTTATCATTAAACTGTCATTTGACGTCTTGTTTCTATTTAAGTATTCGTATTAGCTTATTCTTGCCAAACATGTCTGGAACAGTGCAATTCGTCGTTTCTGAATAGTTCCAGCCAGCAGACTGGAGAAAAGACGATTCATAAATCTTCACAAATCCAGAATTATTTGGACATTTCATGATCTGATTTCATAAGGTCATTTTGAATGGCCAGTAAAAGATTGTAATCCGTGCAAATACAAATATCACCAAGGGGAAACCAAAATGTTACAGCTCTTAATTCAAATTACCCAAATAAGTAATGATGAGAGTGTTAAAGGTAGAAAAATATTATTTTTTAAATAAAATGTTGGACTATTTCACCTAGTCTAACAATCTAACGCTCTAACAATCTTCCCAGACAGCACCAATATTTATCAGCCCAGGCAAGGTCTATCTTCCAACAATCATTCCAGGCAATGTCTATGTTCTGACAGACCCAAAACGCTGGAGTAACTCAGCGGGCCAGACAGCATCTCTGGGGAGAAGGAATGGGTGACGTTTCGGGTCGAGACCCTTCTTCAGACTGTCAGAGGGAGGTGGGGATACAGAGATAAGGAAGTGTAAGGTGTGAATACAAGATAAAGGGGGTGGAGATCAAGGGAAATGTAGAATAGATTATTGATAGCTAGGAGAATGTAACAACAAAGCAAAGAAAGATAAAATATAAACGAGGACAGTCAGACTAGTTGGAGAACTGGGAAAGGTGAGTGATGGAGAGACAGGGAAGGCATGGATTACTTGAAGTTAGAGAAATTGATATTCATACCTCTGGGGTGTAAGCTGTCCCAGCGAAATATGAGGTGCCATTCCTCCAATTTGCGCTGACAATGGAGGAGGCCCCGGACAGAAAGGTCAGTGTGGGAATGGGAGGGGGAGTTAAAGTGTTTAGCAACCGGGAGATCAGGTAGGTTAATGCGGATTGTTCTGACAATCAACCCAGGCAAGGTCAATGTTCTGACAATCATCGGGGACAAGGTCTATGCTCTAACATTCCTCCCAGGGAAGGTCACTGCCCAAAAAATGCTCTCGGACACCTTTCTGTTTACAATGGCAAATTCACAAATTTCTCAAAAGTGAATGAATTCAGACTGGATTCGCAAAAGAGAATTTTAAGTATTTAAATTCAATTATTGCATGGTCTAATGGAAATGTTTAAGCACTGTAATGTAATGTGATTGTGTTAATCTGACAATTTCAAGCGTATATCACTCTTTCCCCAATATTTTGTTTCCAATGCTCCAATTAATCTTTGCTGAACTATAAATGAGTGCTGTGAGTGAAAATACCGGCTGTTGTTTCAATGAAACATGCATAATAATTTAGGCTCTGGCAGACCCATGAACAGTGGGTCCAGCAATAGTCCAGCAATAGTTGTAGGAAAAGAGTAAAATGCAATTTCAATGTTCAATATACCTTCCACGTGAGCAGATAAAACTAGCACAAAGATCATATAGAACCCTTTTTCAACATCAATTTTTTTCTTCTATTTTCTTTCTGTAATCAATACTTCTGGATATAGAAGCCCTTTGATAAAACTGGCTACCGTTAAACTGCAAATTGCAGTGAATTGCAAGCCCAGACCATCACACAAACCAACCTCCCTTCTATTGACTCCATTTATACCTCACGCTGCCTTGGCAGGCCAGCAGCGTAATCAAGGACGAGTTGCACCCTGGTCACTCCCTCTCCTACCCTATCCTATCGGACAGGGGGTATAGAAGTGTGAAAACGCACACCTCCAGATTCACGGACAGTTTCTTCCCAGCTGTTGTCAGGCAACTGAATCATCCTACCACAACCAGAGAGCAGTGCTGAACTACTATCTACCTCACTGGTGACCCTCGGACTATCTTTGATTGGACTTTGCTGGCTTTACCTTGCACTAAACGTTATTCCCTTATCATGTATCCATATACAGTGAATGGCTCGATTGTAATCATGCATTGTCTTTCCGCTGGCTGGATAGTTCGCAACAAAAGTACTTAAGTACACGTGTCAATACACTGAACTGAAATTGAAACTGATATGATTGCAACATGGAAAATTACCGATTTTTTCTTTCTGAAATTAAATCACAGTTCACATATTATAGTAGAATTAGGCCATTTGTCCCATCCAGTCTACTCCACCATTCTGCCTCCTAATCCAATTTTCCTGGCGTCTTCCCATAACCCTTGACACCCGTTCTAATCAAGAATTTGTCTAACTCTGCCTTAAAAATATCTGCTGACTTGGCCCCCACAGCCCTCTGTAGCAATGAGTTCCACAGATTAACTACCCTTTGACTAAAAAAGTTCCTCCTCATCTCCTTTCTATAAGATCGCCCTTTAATTCTGAGGCTATGACCTCTAGTCCTGGACTCTCCCACCAGTGGAAACATTCTTTCCACATCCACTCTATCCAGGTCTTTCATTATTCTGTAAGTTTCAATGAGGTCCCCCTTCAACCTTCTAAACTCCAGTGAGTACAGGCCCAGTGCTGTCAAACGCTCATAGTAATAACTGCCCAGCTATCTGATTCTGACAAAAGTTAATGGTTAACTTACATTCCAGTTTATCCTCAGCTGTTCCACGCTCCAACAGCGACAGGTAGCAAACAATATCCTTTAGGTAGACCACTTGTGGCATCTGGGGCTGCAGCATGTGAGCCGGTGCCTTCAGGGGGCTGTGACTCTTCCGAAGTGATAAACTCATCTTCTTATCTAGACTCTTTGTACCTGTTAAATGAAAAGGTAGAATTAACCTTAACTGTTTTATATAGAGTGAGGGGTTGGGAAAAGATTGGGGATTGATAGGATAGATAGTTACTTTGTTTGGTTGTCATACATTGAGCTGGATTATTTTGGCGATCGTGCTTAGCCATTTAAATTGTATTAAGTCTCCGACTCTCCACTGTACTGTTTTGTGCTGTATTAACTTCTAATAAAATTAAAAAAAAAAAAAAAAAAAAAAAAAAAGTCTCCGACTTAGTACATTGTGATGCGTGGAACTTAAGGGCCACTTGGGCGTCATTTGCGAGTCATTTATGTGACATCATTGACGCGTCAGGACGCACGGCGACATTTGTTCCGTTGTAGGTACATACGAAACATAATCATTCTTCACTTCACTTGCAGGATGCCCTGCAGCACCCGCCCTGGTCTCTGCGCACCTTCATCCCACCAGCAGTGAACGTTGGGCCGGGCCAAGCTGGCCATCAGCGAGTCACGGCGCCAGGAGGCTACTGCCTCTTTTCCGGGGTTACGTCCACGCCCGATGGTGTTAGAGAGGGACCACGCGCTGTCCGCGGGCACCCTGGGGGATTTCCGGGCCCGCTGGGCACTGCGGGGGGTTGAATGCATCCTTGACAAGGAGTGTAACATAGTTCTAGAATAGTTTATTTAGTATATTTGCTTGTCGTATTATGGTGGTGGGTTCTGGTTTATTTTATTGTATTGTAAATATTATTTTTAATAATTTAATAATTGTTTTGATTAAAAAAATTGTGAAGATTGATGTCTGGATGATATCGTCATAAATAGGAAAACCGTGACAGCAGAGAGTCACCTGCATTCACTGAATGATCACACATTAATAGTGTCTCATGATCCCTGAATCTATGTTAAGGGTCATTGAACTAAGCTCCCTGAACATGCAATCTCCAGTGAGTAACACAGTAAGACAGTCAGCTCAGAGTAAAACTGAATGAAAGATTCATAATTCTTTGGTTGCAGCTCTTAATAAAGCTACTTTGGAATACAATTTCCATGTAGATTCCCTCACATTTGAGGGTACATAAGCCCCCAAAATGGTCCAGTGTAGTGTGAAGGAAGGAACGGCAGATGCTGGTTTCAACCGAAGATTGACATGACCGAAGATGCTGGAGTAACTGACGAGGGTAAAGCAGTGGATGTTGTCTATATAATAATAATAATAATCTTTATTTATATAGCACTTTTCAACAAAACCAGTATTTGAACCAAAGTGCTTTACAGAGTTTGATTAAATTAATAGAACAGACCAAATGTCAATATATCCATACAAAAACAAAAAAGAGAAAAAAGAAAAAAAGACACAGAACAGTACACTATAGAAATCAACATGAAACGTCCTTTATGGACTTTAGTAAGGCCTTTGACAAGGTTCCTCATGGAAGGTTGGTTAAGAAGGTTCAACTGTTGGGTATAAATGCAGGAGTAGCAAGATGGATTCATCAGTGGCTGAATGGGAGACGCCAGAGGGTAATGGTGGATGGCTGTTTGTCGGGTTGGAGGCAGGTGACTAGGGGGGTGCCTCAGGGATCTGTGTTGGGTCCTTTGTTGTTTGTCATGTACATCAATGATCTGGATGAAGGTGTGGTAAATTGGATTAGTAAGTATGCAGATGATACCAAGATAGGGGGTGTTGTGGATAATGAAGAGGATTTCCAAAGTCTACAGAGTGATTTAGGCCATTTGGAAGAATGGGCTGAAAGATGGCAGATGGAGTTTAATGTTGATAAATGTGAGGTGCTACACCTTGGCAGGACAAATCAAAATAGGACTTACATGGTAAATGGTAGGGAATTGAAGAATGCAGTTGAACAGAGAGATCAGGGAATAACTGTGCATAGTTCCCTGAAGGTGGAATCTCATGTAGATAGGGTGGTAAATAATGCTTTTGGTGTGCTAGCCTTTATAAATCAGAGCATTGAGTATAGAAGTTGGGATGTTATGTTAAAATTGTACAAGGCATTGGTGAGACCAAATCTGGAGTATGGTGTACAATTTTGGTCGCCCAATTATAGGAAGGATGTCAACAAAATGAAGAGTACAGAGAAGATTTACTAGAATGTTGCCTGGGTTTGAACAATTAAGTTACAGAGAAAGGTTGAATAAGTTAGGTCTTTATTCTCTGGAGCGCAGAAGGTTAAGGGGGGACTTGATAGAGGTCTTTAAAATGATGAGAGGGATAGACAGAGTTGGTGGATCAGCTTTTCCCTTTGAGAATAGGGAAGATTCAAACAAGAGGACATGACTTTAGAATTAAGGGACAGAAGTTTAGAGTTAACATGAGGGGGAACTTCTTTACTCAGAGAGTGGTAGAGGCGTGGAATGAGCTTCCAGTGGAAGTGGTGGAGGCAGGTTCGTTGGTATCATTTTTAAAAATAAATTGGATAGGCATATGGATGAGAAGGGAATGGAGGGTTATGGTATGAGTGCAGGCAGGTGGAACTAAGGGAAAATAATTGTTCGGCACGGACTTGTAGGGCCGAGATGGCCTGTTTCCGTGCTGTAATTGTTATATGGTTATACGGTTATAACTCAGCATGACAGGCAGCATCTCTGGAGAGAAGGAATGGAGGACGTTTCGGGTTGAGACCCTTCTTCAGATGCTGCCTGACCCGCTGAGTTACTCCAGCATTCCGTGTCTTGGGTCCAGAGTAGGATCACTTGATTAAACCTCATTGAGGGATCTCTTTGTTGTCAGGACCTGTTTGAGAGAGCTCTCCTTTACACTGTGAAATCTACATTTCATGATATGAAAGTGGCTACTAAAATAAAAAAGGTTCGATTTTATACCAGTGGGAAGGTTATTTGAGTGAAGCTAACTCATGCATTTACTCCAAATACCTGAGACGACAGCAAAATACTTTAGATTCCGGAAATAGAAAAAAATATCTTACACACACAAGGGACAATTTTACATTTATAACCAGGCCAATTAACCTGCAAACCAGTACGTCTTTGGAGTGTGGGAGGAAACCGAAGATCTTGGAGAAAACCCACTCAGCCACGGGGAGAACGTACAAACTCCGTACGGACAGCATCCGTAGCCGGGATCAAACCCGTGCCTTTGATGCTGCAAGGCAGTAGTTATACTGCTGCTCCACTGTGCTGCCCTATGTATGCTCTGTACACCTTGAGTCAGTGCTGGAGATCTTATAACTCAAAAGGTAAGCAAGCCAATGGAACTGATCCGATGTCTCCAAGGAATCTGTGGGAAACTAGGGAAGAAACAGTGGGCTCGTGTCTGTGGGTGAGAATACCAACCTTGTGTTGCCAGGACCATATTTGAAATAGCTTTTTGCAAAAAGTACCCTTACACTTACATGAAGGAGGATAACAAATATTGTTTTCACAATAGCTTTTGCAATAATGAGCTGACAGAGTAACACTCATACTTTCAATTGTTAAAACTAGACTAAGTGGGACCCGTTGTGTCCCAGTCACACGGGAGACCTGGTTCCCCACCCCCAACCCCCCCCCCCCCCCCAAGGCAACCCATTCCCCAATGCAATATTCCACCACACACCTGTTTCCCCCACGCAACCTGTTCCCTCAAAGCAATGTTCCACCACTCTGGGGAGGGGGTGTGGGTGTGTGGTGGAGGGGGTGTGTGGGGGAGGGGGTGTGTGGGGGAGAGGGGCATAGAAACATAGAAAATTAGGTGCAGGAGTAGGCCATTCGGCCCTTCGAGCCTGCACCGCCATTCAATATGATCATGGCTGATCATCCAACTCAGTATCCCGTACCTGCCTTCTCTCCATACCCCCCTGATCCCCTTAGCCACAAGGGCCACATCTAACTCCCTCTTAAATATAGCCAATGAACTGGCCTCAACTACCCTCTGTGGCAGAGAGTTCCAGAGATTCACCACTCTCTGCGTGAAAAAAGTTCTTCTCATCTCGGTTTTAAAGGATTTCCCCCTTATCCTTAAGCTGTGACCCCTTGTCCTGGACTTCCCTAACATCGGGAACAATCTTCCTGCATCTAGCCTGTCCAACCCCTTAAGAATTTTGTAAGTTTCTATAAGATCCCCTCTCAATCTTCTAAATTCTAGAGAGTATAAACCAAGTCTATCCAGTCTTTCTTCATAAGACAGTCCTGACATCCCAGGAATCAGTCTGGTGAACCGTCCCTGCACTCCCTCTATGGCAATAATGTCCTTCCTCAGATTTGGAGACCAAAACTGTACGCAATACTCCAGGTGTTGTCTCACCAAGACCCTGTACAACTGCAGTGGAACCTCTCTGCTCCTATACTCAAATCCTTTTGCAATGAAAGCTAACATACCAATGTGGGGTGTGTGGGGAAGGGGGTGTGTGGGTAGAGGGGGGTATGTGGGGGAGTGGGGTTGTGGGGGTAGGGGAGGGGGTGTATGTGAGGGGGGGGGGGGGGGTGTATGTGGTGTGTGGGCTCAGCTACTCTGGCTCTGACCCCACTAAACGGCTGCAGGTCCCGGTTCCGGACTCACTCATCGGCTCCAAGTCCTGGCGACTGTCGCACTCAGTTGCTCCCAGTGGCTCCCAGCCCCAGCTGCATTCATCGGCACAGCCCCCTCCATGGAAAACAGCTGCCCACAAACAAAGGGGGGCAAGTGGGAAGGGGAGGGGGGGGGTGTTACCTTCATGGTGACTGGCAGGCGAGAAGACCAATCTGCTGATCTCACAATTATTTAAACATTCATAACTTTTTTGTTATTTCACCGATCGGAAAAAACCTTGGGGCGGTTGGAGGAGAGGAGGACGGTGAGTAAGATGGCGAAAAGATCATAGCGATGTAAGGTAGCGTTTTATCTAAATATTATTTACAATGTAGACAGGAAGTGGTCAAGATGAGACTTTTAGTAATAGTATAGATGTAATCATTGACTTTGTTAAAAACAAATTCAACAATGATTTATTTAATCATTATATGAATCTTACCTATTTCTACTTTTAACATTTTGTATTGAATTTCTCCCACAAGAGGTTTTGGTGGTTAAATTATAAGACTATTAATCATAGTCTTGGTCCAATCCATAGACAAAATCCCATCATGACCACTGTGGAATTTGGAAAATAAAACAACACTAGCTAATCATTAGTAATGATGATTTTGCAAAAATACCAGATGATTGTTTCGTGGAGGTTGACACAGAGAGGCCGTACTTGTAGTACAGGTGCACAACCTTTTATCCGAAAGCCTTGGGACCAGACACTTGTCGGATTTCGGACATTTTCGGATTTCCGAATGGAATAATTTTATCGTAGATTAGGTAGGTAGCGCGGGCGGCTTGAAAAGTCTGGAGCAGCTGCCTCCTCCCCGGAGACCGGGAGAATCATTGCATAAATGTTAGTCAGTTAGTTTGGAGGGATTTTATGTGGTGGTGGTGGAGTAGGGGTGAAGGGGGACACTTTAATTCTTAGTCCCCTACCTGGTCGGCGACTCCCAACCTCGTGGAGCTGGGGGCTCCGTCCGGCCGCGGGCGGCGCCGGTTGGAGCTCCGACCCCGGCAACTCTACCCCTGGCTGCGCGGCTCCAAATCCAGCGACGCTCCGCGAATGTTGGGAGTCGGCGGCCACAGCGCTCCGGAGCTTGCCGCACGGCCACCCGGTAAGGCATTGCCCGCTCCCCGCTGGTACCAGGGGGTAGAGTTGCCGGGGTCGGAGCTACAACCGGCGCCGCCCGCAGCCCCACCGGCCACAGCGCTGCGGAGCTTACTGCACGGCGACCCGGTAAGGCATTGACTGCTCCCCGCCTCTCCGACCAGGTAGGGGACTAAGAATTAAAGTTTACCCCTTCACCCCCCCTTCACATAAAAGCCCTCCAAACTAACTGACTAACATTTAAGCAATGATTTACAGATGTTTAAGTGTCTCCCCGGTCTCCGGGGAGGAGGCAGCCGCTACAGTAGCACAGACCTGGGTTGACCGTGGGTCGTTTCGGGTCAAGTTTGGCGCCAAATGCGAGCTTTGGTGCGCAGACGACATCTGTAAAAAATGGCCGGTTTTCGGAGTTTTTCGGTTTCCGGAACTCCGGATAAAAGGTTGTGCACCTGTATTGCGTTCACTTATTATCATTCCACTATTGAGCTGGAAAGAAAGCAGAGAAGATTTATGAGGGTGTTGCCAGGATTCTGAGCTGCAGGGAGAGGTGGGCAGGCTAGACATTATTCCTTGGAGCGCTGGAGGCTGAGAGGTGATCTTCTGTAGGTGTACAACATCATGTGGGGAATAGATTGTGACAATGCACGGTGTCTGGTTGCCAGAATGCATCATCTGCCAATAAGCTGGGCACTGATTTGAGACTCAAAGAAGGTACAGTCAGACCAGTTAACCTTGTAAGTGGGAGAGTCTAGATCTAGAGGTCATAACCTCATAATTAAAGTCTTGTAGGAAAGAGATTAGGGGAAGTTTCCACGAGTATGGTGAGTCTGTGGAATTCTTTGCCACTGAAGGCTGTAGAGGACAGGTCTGTGGATATTTTTAAGGCTGAAATAGATGGATTCTTGATTAGTAGGGGTGTCAGGGGTTATGGGGAGTAGGCAGGAAAATGGGGTTAGGATGAAGAGATAGATCAGCCATGATTGAATGGCGGTGTAGACTTGATGGGATGAATAATCTAATTCTACACCTATCACTGATGACCTCATGATTCAATGCATCAGAATCCTTTATGCTATTCCCTGGGTTGGAGTCATGGAGCAAGGAAACAAACCCTTCGGCCCAATGTCCATGCCCACCAACGTCCATTCTCACCAAGGCCCCATTTCCAGGCTTTGGCGCATATCCTTCCAACCTTTCCTATCAATGGAAGATAGACACAGAAAGCTGGAGTAACTCAGCGGGACAGGCAGCATCTCTGGAGAGAAGGAATGGGTGACGTTTCGGGTCGAGACCCTTCTTCAGACTGGTTAGGGATAAGGGAAACAAGAGATATAGATGGTGATGTGGAGAAATAAAGAACAATGCATGAAAAATATGCAAAAATGTAACACTAATAAAGGAAACAGGCCGTTGCAAGCTGTAGGGTGAAAATGAGAAGCTGGTGCAACTTGGGTGGGGGAGGGATAGAGAGAGAGGGAATGCCAGGGCTACCTGAAGTGAGAAAAATCAATATTCATACAACTGGGCTGTAAGCCGCCCAAGCGAAATATGAGATGCTGTTCCTCCAATTTGCATTTAGCCTCACTCTGACAATGGAGGAGACCGAGGACTGAAAGGTCTGTGTGGGAATGGGAAGGAGAATTAAAGTTTCCAGCAACCGGGAGATCAGGTTGGTCCAGGCGGGCTGAGCGACGGTGTTCCGTGAAACGATCGCCCGGTCTACGGTTGGCCTCGTCGATGTATAAGAGTCCACATCTTGAACAATGGATACAGTAGATGAGGTTGGAGGAGGTGCAAGTGAACCTCTGCCTAACCTGAAAGGACTGTCAGGGTCCCTGGACAGAGTCGAGAGAGGAGGTATAGGGACAGGTGTTGCATCTTCTGCGGTTGTAGGGGAAGGTACCTGGGTAGGGGGTGGGATGGGATGAGTTAACCGGGGAGTTGCGGAGGGAATGGTCTCTGCGGAATGTGAAAAGGGGTGGAGATGGGAAAATGTGGCTAGTGGTGGGATCCCATTGGAGGTGGCGGAAATTTTGGAGGATTATGTGTTGTATGCGATGGCTGATGGGGTGGACTCTGTTGCGACTAGGGGAAGGGGGAGCAAGGTCGGATCTGTGGGGTACAGAGGAGATATAAGTGAGGGCCTCATCTATGATGGGAGAGGGAACCCCCGTTCCCTAAAGAATGAGGACATCTCGGATGTTCTAGTATGGAACATACTGGTGTCCTATCAATGGACTTGTCCCAATATCTTTTAAATGTTGCTATTTTACTTCGGAGTCACGTGAGTGACTACGTGAAGAGCCCGCTCAGCACGCATGCGCGGCATTGCGTTCAGCAGTGCAACCGCATCGGGAGTCAGGCGCTCCCGCTACAGGGTGAAAGAACGGACCGTCAGGTAAGTACCCTGAGGTCGGGTTTTTTTTCACAGGAGAGCCTTCTGCTTCATTTCAGGCAGAGAACAAAGGCTCTTGAACAAATCTGACCCCCGCTCGACTCCAACGGAGGAGCGTTCCATCTGGGGGGGGGGGGGGCAGCAACAGGCGGTAGGACTGCTTACTGGGCGCTCCGCCATCCCCGACACCGTGTCGAGCCCAGTCCCGCTAGCGCCTGAGCAACGGGCTGGATGTAAAGCTACCGAAGAAGCTTCCGGCCGGTGGCTTCCGACTTGACGGACGGGGACGTCTCTCCACCCGCATGGGGGAGAGACAGTCGCCTGAGCTGCATGGAGCGGCTCCTGGAGCAGGTGCTCCAGTGAGACGCGCCACGTGTGGGGCGCTCTAGCAGGGGGAGTTCAGGCACTCCCTCCACAGTGTCTTGTGCACTGTCCATTGCTTCCTCCTTACCCGAGGGTAGCTTTGGTGACCAGGACTGGGCTGGTCAAGAAGAGGGGATGCTGGCTGAAGATGTCGGGAGTATGCAAGGGGTGCAGGAACAGGAAGAGCTGCTGGGTGTGGTGGACCGTTAAGTGGCAGCCCCACGTGCAGGAAGGCCGTTAAAGGCCAAACTAGCGGCCAGCATTAACCACCTCTCCAACAGGCCCCTACAGGAGCAGGTGGTCAATGAGGCCTTAGAAACGTATACAGCTCCAGAGAACTGTTAGTCCCTCAAAGTGCCGGCTGTAAACAGCCAAATCTGGGGGCACGTTGGGGCAAATATTCGGAACCAGGAGCTAAAACTGCAGCGGATCATCAGGCTCCTGACGTCAGCCATCACATCATTTGCTCGTTCCGTGGACAATACGGAGATGACCACAACCTCATCGTAAACAAATCATAAGACCTGCCATAAGTCCTAAATTTGCGGGGTTGTGCAAAACCCCAGCCACTGAGCCTGACACACTGCTCTTTGGCAAAGACCTCACAAAGCAAATGAAGGATATGGAAGGGGCCTCAAAAACGTTCGGTCTCATGAGGGCAGGCCCCGGGACGAGCAAACCAAAAACAATAATTCCCAAGCGGCAGCACCCCATCGCATCCACCAGTCGACGTCTACCATATGGGACTGGTGAAAGCTCGAGGTCCGCATTCTATCACCGGAAGTCTTCTTTAGACCAGGGCCCAGAGCGGACCCCATGGAAAATGCGCCACCCCCCCAACATCACCGCCACGTCAGACAACACGCAAGACTCGTTGGACCGGGAGGAAACAGAAGAAATACGAATAACCATGGAGGTAGGTGAGTCTGGTTCCTCCCAGCATATAAAAAGTAGGGGCTCAATACTAACAGGGGGGAGATTACACCTGTTTAAAGAAGCATGGTAGTTTATCACGAGTGATCAGTATATACTCAATGGCATTAGTGGATACAAAATACAATTCATACTCGAAAAATTGCCACCAGTTCAACATTCACCCCAGAGGGTATTTTCCCTCTCAGTTAAAGAAAAACGAGAGGGACAAGCTGAACTGGTGAGACTAATTACAAAGGGTATCATTGAAAAAACAAAACATGAATCCTTGGAATTCGTATCAAATATATTCACTAAACCCAAAAAAGATGGTGGATGTCGCAACATCATTGACTTCACTTCACTAAATATGTTTGTTAAGTATATACATTTCAAAATGTAAATGTTTGTTACTGCCAAACAACTAATTTCCAAAGGATACTTCATGGCAAGCATTGATTTTAAAGATGCTTACTATTCAGTACCCATTCACAAGGATCATCGCAGATACCTGAAATTTACCTGGATGGGGCAGCAATGGCAGTTTAAAGCGTTACCCAATGGGTTAACATCAGCCCCAAGATTATTCACAAAGATACTAAAACCAGCTCTGGCAATAATAAGAAGACAAAAACATATTGTCATGGCATATCTTGATGATATCTTAATAGTAGGCAAGACCATGGAATTGACTATGTCAGTTGTATCAGCTACCAAACAGCTGTTCGGAACCCTGGGATTTGTCTTACATCCAGATAAATCTAAGTTGAAGCCATCCACAACCATGGACTGCTTGGGCTTCACAATTAATTTAGTCTACATGACTGTAACATTGCCAAGAGACAAAACAGTTGAATTGGCACAATCATGCAACAATTTAATGGTCAACGAACGATCAACTATTCGACCTAGCAAGAGTAATTGGGAAAATGGTAGCAGCATTTCCGGCTACACAATTCGGACCTTTGCACTATCAAAACTTACAAAGAGCAAAGGTACAGACACTAAAACGACATGCAGGTCATTATGATTGTGTCATGAAGTTACCCACTGAAGCTATATCAGAACTACAGTGGTGGGCAAAAAACGTTTGGCATAGTTTCAGCCCTATTATCATCACTAACCCTACGCTAGTTATCCAAAGAGATGCCAGTGCCCAAGGCTGGGGAGCAACTAACTCTATATCCAGCACAGGTGGTAGATGGACTAACCCAGAGTCATCATTACTACTTACACTGGGCATAAATTATCTAGAGATGTTGGGTGCCTTTTATGGTTTAAAAGCATATGCATCAAATATGCATCACTTGCATGTACGGTTACAAATAGATAATACTACGGTGGTGGCCTACATTAACCATATGGGCGACATAAAATCGTTATCATGCGACAAGTTGGTCAACACAATTTGGCAATGGTGTGTCGAAAGACATATTTGGCTATCAGCAACTTACCTGCCAGGTAAGCTAAATACAGTGGCAGACACCAGGTCACGTAATTTAATGACAACATCGAATGGATGTTAAACCCCCAAAAATTTGCAAAAGTTATCAAGCAATATGGCACGCCAGATATCGATTTATTTGCATTAAGGCTAAATCACCAGGTACCTATGTATGTCGCTTGGGAACCAGACCCTGAGGCAGCAGCGGTAGATGCGTTCACGCTGGATTGGGGAAATCCTTCTTCTATGCATTTCCTCCCTTCTGCCTCATCAGTCGGGTACTATGCAAAATACAAATGGACTCTGCTTCAGATATTTTGATAGTACCCGACTGGCCTATGCAGCCATGGTTCCCAATACTCCATGACATGGTTGTTGAAACTCCGATTGTATTCCCCAGTGACCCAGAGTTATTAACACCCAGTGTCGGGCACAAGCCACCCGTGCCATGAAAAAATCAAACTCCTGGGTTGCAGATTCTGCACAAACCACTTCTGGGACTGGGATTATCAGAACAAACCGTCGACACCATGTCAGCATCCCTCCGAACATCCACTAAAAAACAGTACTTGTCCAGCATCAAAAAATGGGAGAAGTACTGCCTGGATACAGGGACCATCTACTCAACCGCTACAGTTACCAACGTACTGGAATTCCTGGCGAACCTTCACCACGATGAAGGACTCGGCTACAGTGCCATCAACACAGCTAGAAGTGCCCTGTCTGTCTATTTAAAACCAGCTCCAGGACAACAGGCCATGGGGTCCCACCCGCTGGTGGTCAAACTAATAAAGGGTATTTACATCTCTAACCCCCATATATGGGATGTCAGCGTGGTCCTGACATACCTCAGGGGATGGCCACCACCCAGATCCCTCAACCGGGAACAATCTATGCTCAAAACACTCATGTTGATGGCACTTGTATCTGCACAGAGGGTCCAGTCACTACATCTATTGCGACTGGACAGCATGCTCACAGCTCCAGACAAGATCTCTGTCATTATCCAGGGACTGATCAAACAGAGCAGACCAGGAACACCTAATCCAGTTGTGGAATTCCGGGCTTACCCGCCAGAACCACGATTATGTGCCATGACCCACCTACTGTCCTACATAGACACAACCAAAAATATTCAAGGGAGTGAAAAAGCCTTGTGGGTCAGTCATAAAAAAACCTTATGGTCGGGTGACGAGCCAAACCATTTTGAGATGGCTCAAGCAGGTGCTAAAAGCTGCTGGGATAACACTAACATGTACAAATCTCACTCCACCAGGGCAGCATCCATGTCGACGGCCAAAAGAATGGACGTGCCTATAGACCACATACTGGCTACAGCAGGATGGTCAGGGGAAAGACCGTTCAGAAGTTTTTATAATAAGCCGTTGGCAAAACCTGCTTTATTTGCAGAAAATGTTTTACAGACTGTAAATATTTAATTTAAGCCCAGGGGAGCAATTTAATTTCTTTGTTGTTATTGTTAAAAAATACCATTGTGTTTTTCTACAAACAGATTCATTGGTTGATTACGATAACACACTTCCCCCCTCAAGGACTTCGGCAGTGAGTGAAGTAATGACTGTTACACGGTTTGAAATCGCAGAGCTTTAAAATCTTCACGTAGTCACTCACGTGACACCGAAGTAAAATAGTAAGATTAAACGAGAACTTACCAGTTTGAAGTTTGATCTGTATTTTATGAGGAGTTACGATGAGGGATTACGTGCCCTCCGCTCCCACCCTCAATAATATCGGTCAAACTGATAACTGATGTCTCCTTTTCTTTACTATGTTTATTTCAATAACTGTGTCTATCTGTGATTCCACACCGCTGCTTTGAAGTATGCCGCGCATGCGTGCTGATCGGGCTCTTCACGTAATCCCTCATCGTAACTCATCATAAAATACAGATCAAAGTTCAAACTGGTAAGTTCTCGTTTAATCTAACTATTATACCTGCGTCAACTACTTCATCTGGAAGCCCATTCTATATACCCGCTGCTATCTATGTGAAAATCTTTCCCCTCAGGATCCTATTAAATCATTCGCGTCTCACCTTAAATGCCAGCCCTCTAGTTCTTCATTCCCCGACCCTGGCAAAAAGACACTGTGCATTCTCACGATCTATTCCCCTCATGAAGTTGTACACCTCTAAAAATATCACCTCTCAGCCTCCAGCGCTCCAAGGAATAATGTCTAGACTGCCCAACCTCTCTCTGCAGCTCAGGCCCACAAATCCATGCTATGCCCTCGTAAATCGTCTCTGCTCCCTAGCCAGCTTAATGGCATCTTTCCTACAGCAGAGTGATAAAAACTGAACACAATATTTCTCATCAGCACCTTGTACTACTGTAACATGTAATCTCAGCCCTATGGCAGTGCAGTCACTATGGAGCTGATAGCTGCACTGAGATGAACATCGAACAGGAGCAACACTTGGTATCCTCAATATTGATTCCACACTCGGGGCATCCATTTAAATATGAGGAAAGAAAGCACCTCCATATTATCACCCACCACCCTGCCTCAGCTGATGAATGACGATCCTCCATGTCAGGTAGCTGGAAGCGCTGAAAGTTTCATGGCAACACAAGCCGTCTTTCTGTGGAACACAATGATTTGGTGATTCCCCCATTGAACTGGCCATCCATGGACATACTGTAGCTGTCAGGCCAGGTTTGTCACAGACCGTGAGTAAACCAACGAGGGATAAACCTACACGATCTTGCCCTTACTAACCCAAGTGTGGCAGATGAATAAATAAGTTTTATTGTAGGGACGACAGATGGCGCAATGGGCTAAGTGTTCGGCTGGCGACCGGAAGGTAGCCGGTTCGAATCCCGCTTGGAGTGCATACTGTCGTTGTGTCCTTGGGGCAAGACACTTCACCCACCTTTGCCTGTGTGTAAATGTAATGTAATTATGTGAAGCACTTTGGGGTCAATGCAAGTTGACTGAAAATGTGCTATATAAATAAGATTTAAAGGAAAAAAAAAAAAAATTTGAATGAATAAGTTTATTGGCCAAGTATATTCACATACAAGGAATTTGCCTTGGTGCTCCACCAGCAAGTGACAACATGACATACAGTGACAGTTAGGAATGACACATAAAACATTAATAATAAAACATTATCGATGAAACATGTGAATTAAATAAAATACCAGAGCAAAAGGAGGCTACAGATTTTTGGTTATTGAGTAGAGCAACTACTCATGGAAAAAAAACTGTTTTTACGTCTGGCTGTGGCAGCTTTGACAGTCCGGAGTCGCCTTCCAGAGGGAAGTGATTCAAATAGTTTGTGGCCAGAGTGAGAGGGGTCAGAGATGATCTTGCCCGGTCGCTTCCTGGTCCTTGCAGTGTACCGTTCATCAATGGGGGTGAAGATTGCAGCCAATAATCTTCTCTGGTGATCGGATGATTCGCTGCAGCCTCCGGATGTCGTGCTTGGTGGCTGAGCCAAACCAGACCATGATGGAGAATGTGAGGAAAGACTCTACGATGGCCGTATAGAATTGGACCATCATTGCCTGTGGCACATTGTGAATCCTCAGTTGCTGTGTATGCATCTATGGCAGTTCTGGAGGAAGTGGCCACAATGGATTCCTTGCGGAGACAAAATGCAGTCTTGGCATTGTGTGTGTAGCACTATAAATGTGCTAAATGAGATGTATTTAAAACAAATGTACCAGCTCAAAGTCACGCCTCCATGATGCATTCATTTTGCCCTCAGCTGCAGACAAACACCTCCACAGCCTTGCGTAACATGTCTTCACCACAACTATCATGCCAGGAGGCCAACTCATTACAAGTTATGATCAATACCAAAGGATATGATCATAATAATCATGCCACGTCTTGAATCTGGAGATGTTCCAATGTTTGTGTCAATTGATGAACTGAGTGAGATTCGTTTGAGATAAAACTCTAATGACATGTTTTAATCAGCAAATATCATCTATGTCCAATTCCTACCATTGCTAATTTTGAGTCAGAAGAAGGGTCTCGACCACAAACATCACCCATTCTTTCACTCCGGAGAGGCTGCCTGTCCCGCTGTTACTCCAGCATCTTGTGTCTTTTTTTGGTTTAAACCAGCATCTGCGGTTCCTTCCAATACATGGCGATGTCAAAGGTTTCAAGGTCTTTTATAGTCACGTGTACCTATTCAGGTACAGTGAGACGTGAATTACACTCTATTCAGCCCATCAGCACTGCCAAATACCTGGCCTCAAAACATTCTCAATGCAAAAATCTTTAACCCAGTTATTGTAAAGGGCCTGTCCCACTTGGGCGCCATTTGCGGGTCACGCAGATGGCGCGCGAAAATTTTGTACATCACAAAATCCTGGGGCGCGTCACTGCTTATGTCACCACGCACCATGCGTGCGTAATGCACACCATGCGCGCATCACGTGTGCGGCACGACGCATGCGTCATGATGCGTAAATGTCATCGCTTAAATTACACGCAATGACGCCCAAGTGGGACAGGCCCTTAAGGATCGTGAAGATTCATTTATTTATTATGAATTTATTAATGCAAATAGCGGCAATGTACAATATCACTCATAAATCACATCTGATGTATTTACAACCCCTTCCCCGACATCACCACCTCCCCATAATAAATGTATTCTGTTAGGTATGGGCCAAGGAATATAATATTTATATTATTATAACAGGGGGATAATACTGCATTTGGCAACAGCGTCAGACTAAGCTGAATTAGGAATACTCTTTGGTTGCCCATTTATTTTACCCAGAATGTTCCAAATAAATCGGAACTCCATCCTAAATCCTTTCTTGCGCATACAAATTTCCTCTTCGCATGTCTCGGTAATTTCTGGTTTCGCTTTTGCCGTCGCTCCAAACCAAGCCCTTGGTAACTCCTTGATTACATCTGTCTTGCTTGTGGCTCCTATAGTGTCTTTGTTGTTCAGCATGCTCTGCCAACAAGGCTTTCATCATACATACTTACTGTCTGTGATCTTACCATATATTACTTGAATCTAATTATTTGCTTATAATTTTGTTACAGTGCCCTCCACAATGTCTGGGACAAAGACCCATCATTTATTTATTTCCCTCTGTACTCCACAATTTGAGATTTGTAAGAAAAATAATCACATGTGGTTAAAGTGCACATTGTCAGATTTAAATAAAGGCAATCTAATTACAGCAGTGTTTATACATAGTCCCCCCATTTCAGGGCACCATAATATTTGGGACACAGCAATGTCATGTAAATGAAAATAGTCATCTTTAGTATTTTGTTGCATATCCTTTGCATGCAATGACTGCTTGAAGTCTGCGATTCATGGACATCACCAGTTGCTGGGTGTCTTCTCTGGTGATGCTCTGCCAGGCCTGGATTGCCGCCATCTTTAGCTTATGCTTGTTTTGGGGGCTAGTCCCCTTCAGTTTACTCTCAGCATGCTCAATTGGGTTCAGATCGGATGATTGATTTGGCCACTCAAGAATTGACCAATTTTTAGCTTTGAAAAACTCCTTTGTTGCTTTAGCAGTATGTTTGGGATCGGTGTGTAAGAAAGAACTGCAGATGCTGGTTTAAATCGAAGGTAGACACAAAATGCTGGAGTAACTCAGCGGGACAGGCAGCATCTCTGCAGAGAAGGAATGGGTGACATTTCGGGTCAAGCCCCTTCTTCAGACTGGTTAGGGATAAGGGAAATAGATGGTGATGTGGAGAGATAAAGAACAATTAATGAAAGATATACCAGAAAAAACCGATGATACAGGAAACAGGCCATAGTTGGCTGTTTTATTAGGTGATATCGAGAAGCTAGTGCGACTCAGGTGGGGGCTACCTGAAGTTTTTTTGTGAGGTGAAAACGAGAAGCTAAAGGTTTTGGAGCGTGGGGAGAGCAGGGACTGTTACTGTGTCGGTGGCTGCCGGAGGAAGCAGGAGGTTGGGTAAGGAAGGGTGAGAGCTTGGTGACAGAGGGAGCTAGATTAGCCCGCTTGTGAATCACTGCAGGTGCATCTGCCGGGCAGCAGAGCAGGAGGAAGGCTACAACTTGCGCACATCATTGCCAGAGGATTGACATGCCTCGCTGCCGAGATCGTATATGGAATATCCTGCACTTGTCCATTTCCCAGAGCCAAGGAAAGATACACTTGACACACAAGGAACTGCAAGTGCTGGTTTACAACAAACAAAAGAAGACAGAGTGCTGGAGTAACTCAGCATCTCTGGACAACATTTTTTGGAATCATTGTTTTGCTGTAGAACGAACTGCCGGCCAATGTGTTTTGAGGCATTTGTTTGAACGAGCAGATAGGATGTGTCTATACACTTTAGAATTCATTATGCTACTACCATCAGCAGTTGTATCATCAATGAAGATAAGTGATACATACATACTTCAGCAGCCATACATGCCCAGGCCATAACACCCCCACCACCGTGTTTCACAAATGAGGTGGTATGCTTTGGATCTTGGGCAGTTCCTTCTCTCCTCCATACTTTGCTCTTGCCATCACTCTGATATAAGTTAATCTTCATCTCATCTGTCCACAAGACTTTTTTTCCAGAAATGTGGTTGCTCTTTTAAGTTCTTCTTGGCAAACTGTAACCTGGCCATCCTATTTTTGCGACTAACCAGTGGTTTGCATCTTGCAGTGTGGCCTCTGTATTTCTGTTCATGAAGTCTTCTGCGGACAGTGGTCATTAACAAATCCACACCTGACTCCTGAAGTGTTTCTGATCTGTCGGACAGGTGTTTGGGGATTTTTCTTTATTATAGAGAGAATTCTTCTGTCATCAGCTGTGGAGGTCTTCCTTGGCCTGCCAGTCCCTTTGCAATTAATAATCTCACCAGTGCTCTCGTTCTTCTTAATGATGTTACAAACAATTGATTTTGGTAAGCCTAAGGTTTGGCTGATGTCTCTAACAGTTTTATTCTTGTTTCTCAGTCTCATAATGGCTTCTTTAGGGCCTGTCCCACATGGACGATCTAATCTGCGAGTTCTGGCGAGTTTGCCTTCGATTCATACTTGCAGCATGGTCGTAACTCTCCTTCATGCTCGAGAGTGGTCTCTGCATACTTGAGGCCTCAGCTAGGTTGCCGCGGTTTTTATTCAGTATGTTAAAAATATGCCCGCTAGTAAAAAAAAGGTCGCCATTGAAAAAAATCGATACTTTTTTACTTGTAGGTTTAGTCGTAGTAGGTCGGCATGTTATTCGTAGGTAATCGAGAGTAGTCGAAGGTAGTCGTAGATAGTCTTCAACATAGTTGAAGGAGGTTGAAGGGAGGTCGAAGGAGATCAAAGGAGGTTGTCTTCATTCTCCACTCTTCGGTGTCAAATTTTCCCGAAGTTAGTCGTAGCTAGTCGAAGCTGGTCTTCAACATAGTCGAAGCTGGTCTTCAACATAGTCGAAGCTGGTCTTCAACATAGTCGAAGCTGGTCTTCAACATAGTCGAAGAAGGTCTTCTACATAGTCGAAGGAGGTCTTCAACATCTCATTTTATTTAACTCTCTTCTAAACTCGCCAATTAGGTGGCACAACTTTGGTCCTCATGTTGATAAACAGCAATAAAAGTTTCCAAAGGTGATGGAAAGACTGGAGGAAAGACTAGGTGCTGAGAGCTCTCTTCTACCTGCATTAAGGAGGCATTTAAACACACCTGAGCAATTACAAACACCTGTGAAGCCATGTGTCCCAAGCCCTGAAATGGGGGACTATGTATAAACACAGGAATAATTTCTACACGGTGAAACCAAATTGTATAAAAATATCCTTCAATAAAATCTGACTTTAACCACATGTGATTTTTTCCATTACAAATCCCAAATTGTGGAGTACAGAGGCAAATAAATAAATAATGTGTCTTTGTCCCAAACATTATGGAGGACACTGTATATATAAACTGGGGAATATTAACAAGATCAAACACGAAAAATGTGAAGAGCAAAGAAAACATGCTACAGCTGGTGGAAATCTAAAAAAATTTAAATCAAAATGAAAGATTATTAAGCATTATGCCTCATTCTGTGGGAAGAACAAAGTAAATGCGTTTCAAATATATACTCTTCAGGCCCTGAATTCTGGCTTCACATTCCCTTCTATGGATTTGGAGCTTTTGTTTAACTCATCTGTCCTTCCAAAGGCCTTCACATGACACCTACTATACAGTACTTTATAAATAGAAACATAGAAACATAGACAATAGGTGCAGGAGGAGGCCATTCGGCCCTTTGATCCAGCACCACCATTCATTGCGATCATGGCTGATCGTCCCCAATCAATAACCCGTGCCTGCCTTCTCCCCATATCCCTTGATTCCAGTAGACCCTCGAGCACTATCTAACTCTCTCTTAAATCCATCCAGTGGCTTGGCCTCCACTGCCCTCTGTGGCAGGGAATTCCACAAATTCACAACTCTCTGGGTGAAAAAGTTTTTTCTCACCTCAGTCTTAAATGGCCTCCCCTTTATTCTAAGACTGTGGCCCCTGGTTCTGAACTTGCCCAACATTGGGAAAATTTTTCCTGCATCTAGCTTGTCCAGTCCTTTTATAATTTTACATGTTTCTATAAGAGCCCCCTCATCCTTCCAAACTCCAGTGAATACAAGCCCAGTCTTTTCAATCTTTCCTCATATGACAGACCCGCCAACCCAGGGATCAATCTCGTGAATCTACGCTGCACTGCCTTAATCACAAGGATGTCCTTCCTCGAATTAGGAGACCAAAAGTGTACGCAATACTTCAGATGTGGTCTTACCAGAGCCCGGCACAACTGTTGAAGAACCTCTCTACTCCAATACTGAAATCCTCTTGTTGTGAAGGCCAACATTGCATTAGCTGTCTTCACTACCTGCTGTACCTGCACGCCAACTTTCAGTGACTGGTGTACAAGGACGCCCAGGTCTCGCTGTACCTCCCCCTTACCTAACCTAACCCCATTGAGATAATAATCTGCCCCCTTGTTTTTACCACCAAAATGGATAACCTCACATTTATCTATATTATACTGCGTCTGCCACGCATCTGCCCACTCACTCAACCTGTCCAGGTCACACTGCAACCTCCAAACATCAAGTCAAGTCAAGTCAAGTTTATTTGTCACATACACATACGAGATGTGCAGTGAAATGAAAGTGGCAATGCTCGCGGAACAAGAAAACAACCAAACAAATTATAAACACAATCATAACACACATATTATTTTACATAATAAATAATAGGAAAAGCGTTCTGTAGAGTTAGTCCCTGGTGAGAAAGGCGTTTACAGCCCAAATTGCCTCTGGGAAGAAACTCCTTCTCAACCTCTCCGTTCTCACTGCATGGCAACGGAGGCGTTTGCCTGACCGTAGCAGCTGGAACAGTCCGTTGCAGGGGTGGAAGGGGTCTCTCATGATTTTGTTTGCTCTGGATTTGCACTTCCTGTTGTATAGTTCCTGCAGGGGGGTGAGTGAAGTTCCCATAGTGCGTTCGGCCGAACGCACTACTCTCTGCAGAGCCTTCTTGTCCTTGGCAGAGCAATTCCCGAACCAGATGGTAATGTTCCCGGACAAGATGCTTTCCACCGCCGCTGCGTAGAAGCACTGTAGGATCCTCGTAGACACTCTGAATTTCCTCAATTGCCTGAGGTGGTAAAGGCGCTGCCTTGCCTTACTCACCAGTGCTGAGGCGTGTGATGACCATGTCATATCCTCAGAGATGTGGACTCCCAGATATTTAAAACAGTTCACCCTATCCACAGGATCCCCATTTATACTCAATGGAGTGTACGTCCTCGGATGATGTGCCCTCCTAAAGTCCATGATCAGCTCCTTTGTTTTTTTGACGTTCAAGAGGAGGCTGTTCTCCTGGCACCAGAGTGCCAGATCAGCCACCTCCTCCCGGTAGGCCCTCTCATCATTGTCTGAGATCAGGCCCACCACCACAGTGTCATCAGCAAACTTAATTATTGAATTGGAGCTGAACCTAGCCACACAGTCATGTGTGTACAGGGAGTACAATAGGGGGCTGAAGGACGCAACCCTGGGGCGATCCTGTGCTCAGGGTGAGGGACTTCGATGTATTCCCTCCCATCTTGACTACCTGGGGCCTGGCGGTGAGAAAGTCCAGGACCCAGGCACACAGGGAGGTGTTGAGCCCCAATTCCAGTAGCTTCCCGGCCAGTCTGGTGGGGACTATCGTGTTGAAGGCTGAACTGTAGTCTATGAACAGCATCCTCACGTAGCCCCCCTTCTGGCTGTCCAGATGGGAGAGAGCGGTGTGCAAGACCTGGGAGACCGCATCGTCCGTGGACCTGTTCGGACGGTATGCAAACTGCAACGGGTCCATGTTCCGAGGGAGGAAGGCGCAGATGTGATTCTTCACCAGCCTCTCAAAGCATTTCATGACTACCGAGGTAAGGGCCACCGGACGGTAGTCATTCAGGCAGGCTGGGGAGGCATTTTTTGGTACCGGTACAATGATGGTACTGGTACAATCCTCTTCACAGTTCACACTGCCACCCAGCTTTATGTCATCCGCAAACTTGCTAGTGTTGCTCCTAATTCCCTCTTCCAAATCATTAATATATATGATAAACAATTGCAAATACTGCAAATACTGCATCTTGTTCGAACAAAGTTAGTTGTAGCAAAGGTTTTACATCTAAGTTAGTATATTTTCATATTCCAGATATTGGAATAGAAACATAAAAACATGGAAAATAGGTGCAGGAATGGGCCATTCACTAATGCATCCACTATTTCTGCGGCTACTTGCTTAAGTATTCTGGCATGCAGCCTATCTGGCACTGGGGATTTATCGGCCTTTAATCCATTCAATTTACCTAACACCACTTCCCGGCTAACCTGGATTTCACTCAGTTCCTCCATCTCATTTGACCCCCGGTCCCCTGCTATTTCCGGCAGATTATTTATGTCTTCCTTAGTGAAGACAGAACCAAAGTAGTTATTCAATTTGTCTGCTATGTCCTTGTTCCCCAAGATCAATTCACCTGTTTCTGACTGCAAGGACTTACATTTGTTTTAACTCATCTTTTTCTCTTCACATATCTATAAAAGCTTTTGCAGTCAGTTTTTATGTTCCCTGCCAGTTTTCTTTCATAATCTATTTTCCCTTTCCTAATTAAGACCTTTGTCCTCCTCTGCTGAACTCTGAATTTCTCCCAGTTCTCTGGTAGGCTGCTTTTTCTGGCTAATTTGTACGCTTCATCTTTTTTTTTATACTATCCCTGATTTCCCTTGTTATCCACGGATGCACTACCTTCTCTGATTTATTTTTTTGCCAAACTGGGATGAACAATTGTTGTAGTTCATCCATGCAGTCTTTAAATGCCTTCCATTGCATATCCACCGTCAACCCATTAAGAATCAATTGCCAGTCTATCTTGGCCAATTCACATCTCATACCCTCAAAGTCACCTTTCTTTAAGTTCAGGACCCTTGTTTCTGAATTAACAATGTCACTCTCCATACTAATGAAGAACTCAACTATATTATGGTCACTCTTGCCCAAGGGGCCACGCACAACCAGACTGCTAACTAACCCCTCCACATTACTCAATACCCAATCTAGAATAGCCTGCTCTCTCGTTGGTTCCTCTACATGTTGGTTTAGAAAACTATCCCGCATACATTCCAAGAAATCCTCTTCCTCAGCACCCTTGCCAATTTGATTCACCCAATCTATATGTAGATTGAAGTTACCCATTATAACTGTTTTACCTTTGTTGCATGCATTTCTAATTTCCTGTTTGATGCCATCCCCAGCTCCACTACTACTGTTAGGTGGCCTGTACACAACTCCCACTAGCATTTTCTGCTTAGTGTTTCGCAGCTCTACCCATATCGATTCCACATCCTCCAAACTAATGTCCTTCCTTTCTACTGCGTTAATCTGCTCTCTAACCAGCAACGCTACCCCACCTCCTTTCCCTTTCTGTCTATCCCTCCTGAATATTGAATATCCCTGGATGTTCAGCTCCCAACCTTGGTCACCCTGGAGCCATGTCTCCGTGATCCCAACTATATCATAGTCATTAATAGCTATCTGCACATTCAACTCATCCACCTTATTACGAATGCTCCTTGCATTGAGACACAAAGCCTTCAGGCTTGTTTTTACAACACTCTTACCCCTTATAAGAATCGTATGGCTTTTTCATTTCATGTTTTGGATTTCTAGCACTTCCTTCAGCAGATCTGAATGTGGAATCTCACCCTTCATTTGTTCTTCCAGAATGAATGAATGGATGAATGAATGAATGAATGCTTTATCATCACATGTGACAAGTCACAGTGAAATCCTTTGTCTTGCACACCCTCGGTACCCAGGTCCTCCTTTGTCCCCCCCCCCCCCCCTCCCCCCCCCCCCCTTACTTACGGAGGTCCCCCCACTGTGTTATTTTGCTCTTTTCATAAAGGCCCCCTCCTTTTGACAATGCCAGTTCAATCAAGCTACTAATCCTTTTTAAATACCTAATATTTTGCCATGTATTTACAAGGTTAATTCCCGGGATAGCGGGACTGTCATGTGATGAGAGAATGGATCGACTGGACTTGTTTACTCTGCAATTTAGAAGGATGAGAGGGCATCTTATTGCAACATCATAAGATTATTAAGGGATTGGACACGCTAGAGGCAGGAAACATTTTCCCGATGTTGGGGGGAGTCCAGAACCAGGGGTCACAGTTTAAGAAAAAGGGTTAGGCCATTTAGAACTGAGACGAGGAAAAACTTTTCCACATAGATAGTTGTGAATTTGTGGAATTCTATACCTCAGAAGGCAATAGAGACCGACTCACTAGATGCATTCAAAAGAGAGTTGGAAACATCCTATCCACATCCACTCCATCCAGGCCTTTCACTATTCGGTTATATTTACATATTAAAAGGTGCAGGAGTAGGCCATTCGGCCCTTCGAGCCAGCACCGCCATTCAATGTTATCATGGCTGATAATCCCCAATCAGTATCCTGTTCTTGCCTTTTCCCCATATCCCCTGACTCCACTATGTTTAAGAGCCCTATCCAGCTCTCTCTTGAAAGCATCCAAAGAACCTGCCTCCACCACCCTCTGAGGCAGAGAATTCCACAGACTCTCTGTGAGAAAAAGTGTTTCCTCGTCTCCGTTCTAAATGGCTTTCCCCTTATTCTTAAACTGTGACCCCTGGTTCTGGACTCCTCCAACATCGGGAACATATTTCCTGCCTCTAGCGTGTCCAAACCCTTAATAATCCTATATGTTTCAATAAGATACCCTCTCATCCTTCTAAACTCCAGAGTGTACAAGCCCAGCTGCTCCATTCTCTCAGCATCTGACAGTCCCGACATCCCGGGAATTAACCTTGTTTTACAAAATATTTACGAAATGTTTAGGGCAGAAAGGCCACCCGGACTGGTGCAGGGTGAATTGAGTACAGTCGTTTTCATATAATTGACGGAATGCACCTAATCAATTCAAAACTTAAATTACCAGCATCTCGGAGTAAAATCAATGAGGTCGCCGGTGGCGGTGAGTTCACGTTAAAAGACTGAGAATATTTATGCATGGTGTACTCATACCCACAGAAATATCTGTGCATAAGGAAGTTTAGATTAATAAGGCATGCAACCACAAATTTATACTATGATGTATTCAAACTTGGGGTAAAATGGGACAAATACAATAAATCACAAATATTAGGTCATGTTTAAGAAGGAACTGCAGATGCTGGAAAAATCGAAGGTAGACAAAAATGCTGGAGAAACTCAGTGGGTGAGGCAGCATCTATGGAGCGAAGGAATAGACAACGTTTCAGGTCGAGACTGATAATCAGTTGCGACCACTATTTCCGATATTGTAAAAGTATGATGGCCTTGAAAGAGGCCATTTAGCCTTCATATCTACAGGATAGAGCAACGCCACAAGTCCCAACTCAAAACTGTCACAACCCTTTGGGTAAAATTGTAAATCTGTATCCTAGGTTTGTGACCAATTCACATCTAAATGGCGTAAATTGGGACAAGGGGAAATATAACGGGATCTGGGGGTCCTTGTACATCAGTCTATGAAAGTAAGCATGCAGGTACAGCAGACAGTGAAGAAAGCGAATGGCATGTTGGCCTTTATAACAAGAGGAATCGAATATAAGAGCAAAGAGGTCCTTCTGCAGTTGGACAGAGCCCTAGTGAGATCACACCTGGAGTATTGTGTGCAGTTTTGGTCCCCTAATTTGAGGAAGGAGTTTCTTGCTATTGAGGGAGTGCAGCGTAGGTTTACAAGGTTAATTCCCGGGATGGCGGGACTGTCATATGCTGAGAGAATGAAGCAGCTGGCCTTGTACAGTCTGGAGTTTAGAAGGATGAGAGTGGATCTCATTGAAACATATAAGATTGCTAAGGACTTGGACACGCTAGAGACAGGAAACATGTTGCCGATGTTGGGGGAGTCCAGAACCAGTGGCCACAGTTTAAGAATAAGGAGTAAGCCCTTTAGAACGGAGACAAGGAAACACTTTTTTTCACAGAGAGTGGTGAGTCTGTGGATTTCTCTGCCTCAGTGGGCGGTGGAGGCAGGTTCTCTGGATGCTTTCAAGAGAGAGCTAGATAGGGCTCTTAAAAATAGCGGAGTCAGGGGATATGGGGTGAAGGCAGGAACGGGGTACTGATTGGGGATGATCAGGCATGATCACATTGAATGGCGGTGCTGGCTCGAAGGGACGAATGGCCTACTCCTGCACCTATTGTCTAATGTCTATTGTCTATTATCTATTACAAACAAGATCATCTTAACCACCTCTTACCTTACCTAAGCATGATGTTGTGCAAGTATTTAGCGTCTTACAAAAGAGTAGTGCTTTTCAGAAACCATTTACAAGGTTGTAAATGAAGAAAGTCATGAAAGGTGAGTGAAGGACAGTAAATCTCCTTTCATCTCCTTATGGTGGTGTTGGGCATGCAGATTTTCCAAATGATCAGAGGTGATTCTATTTAATTCACTTTGTCTTTACATGTTACACAGCAAGATTAAAGGGGCTGCAGACATCAAGGTACCGGTGAGTTTAAGTTTAAAGGGAACGTGAGTTTTAAAAACATCCACTTTAAAGTTTGCCGACAGCACCAGTATCAGCGGCTGGTCGGATCTTGAACGTCGATGAAACAGAGTACAGGAAGGTGATGAAGAGGTTGGTAACATGAGGTCATGATGACAACCTCCCTGTCAATGTTAGCAAGATGATGGAGCTAGTAACTAACCTCAGGAAACAAGGTGGTGTACACATTCCTGTCTGCATCCAAAGTGGAGCTTCAGGTTCATAGCCATAAATATCACCAACAAATTGGCCCGGAGCAACTACATCGAAACTCGTCAAGAAAGCACACTGGCGCCTCCACTTCCTCAGAAAACTAAGGCAATTTGGCAAGTCTCCAACAACTCCAACCAACATCTACAGTTGCCCATAAAAAGCATCCGATCAGGACGCATCTGCACCCTAGCTTGCCAGAACTCAGACGATAGCTTTCTTCCCAACCAATTGTTCAAGCGCTTTTGATTGCAACATGCGCCTTAATTTTGTTCAACAAAGAAACTGACAAGTTACTAAAGAACCAAGTTACTGAAGAAAGACACAAAAAGCTGGAGTAACTCAGCGAGACAGGCAGTATCTCTGGATAGAAGGAATGGGTGACGTTTCGGGTCAAGACCCTTCTTCAGATTGGTCTCAGAGCAGTTGTAGTCATGTACTTTGTGATTTGAGTGTAGAGCATGCAAACACAGCTGTTCATTACATCTTAGTACACTTGAGAATAAAGGGCTTGTCCCACTTAGACGATTTTTTCGTCCACTGCCGGCGAGTGTCAATAGTCGTAGCGGGTCGCCAAAATACTGGCGTCTGGTCCCCCCTACGACAATGACTACAACAATGTCTACACCAACCCACCACCTAGTCGACGGCAAGCTAGCGATAACCGCCGACCCATTAAGACGTCCACCTACGACCACACCTACACCAACCTATGACCACACAGGTGACAACCAGTCAAACTACATCCACCCGCGACAAGCTAGGACCCTGTCAGCGACAACTGAAGACAACTGAAGACACTTCAGTCACCGGTACCTGTCGCCGGTTGACGTAGGTAGTCGCCATTGGAATTCAGCGAAGTCAGCGCCCGGCGAAAACCTACAACAGCACCTACAAATGCATTTCGTTGTCTCTGTACTGTACACTGACAATGACAATTAAAATTGAATCTGAATCTGAATCTGAATCTGACATCAGGAGAAGTCAAGTTACACTCATTGGTGTCAAAGCCACTGTTGCCGACATTTTTCCAACATGTTGAAAACCCAGCGGCGACCAGGAAGACATTACGGCTCTTTGGGTGACTGAGGAGACGACTCACGACCGTACAGGCGACATGTGGTGACAGCCTAGTTGCCTGCAGTCGCCTAAAAAATAGCCTAAGTGGGACAGTCTCTTTATAGACTAACACTAATGTTAATATAACTTTTCTCTCTACAGCGAGTGAGTTGCTGTGTTTTCCCAACATTTCCTGGTCATGCTGTTAATACAAACTGCATTAATGCTAATAACCCACAGTAGAATTTTGCTCAAAACTGGTTTTCTTTTCATATTTCATTAAAATAAATTCCCTCATTTTTACTTCATTTCTTTACTATTATTTTCTTTAATGTTGCCTATTTGCTGATCCATAAATGTCATTGTTATTTCCCTCGTCAGCCCCGCCATTGTTTCACTCCAAGCAACAAGGTTAATCTTTTGCCCAATGAACTCAGAGCGTTTCTGTTCTTCCAAAGTTCCCGTAGCAGACTGCAGACATAAACGTTGCCATGTTATGCAAATTGACGTTGCCTGCAGCACAATGTATTAATTAGTCAGAATATGTTAAATTAACATTAAGATTTAATTTATAGTCATGGGGTGATACAGCGTGGAAACAGGCCCTTTGGCTCAACTTGCCCACACCAACCAACAATGTCCCAGCTACACTAGTCCCACCTGCCCGTGTTTAATAATAATAATAATAAATTTTATTTATGGGCGCCTTTCAAGAGTCTCAAGGACACCTTACAAAAATTTAGCAGGTAGAGGAAAAACATGTAAGGGGAATGAAATAAATAGTAGAGACATGACTAGTACACAAATTAAAGACAGAATTCAATTCAAAACACAGTATGAGGCAATTAATGCACAGATGAAAAGGGAGGGGGACGTGGGGCTAAGGATAGGCAGAGGTGAAGAGATGGGTCTTGAGGCGGGACTGGAAGATGGTGAGGGACATGGAATTGCCGATCAGTTGGGGGAGGGAGTTCCAGAGCCTGGGAGCTGCCCTGGAGAAGGCTCTGTCCCCAAAACTGCGGAGGTTGGACTTGTGGATGGAGAGGAGACCGGCTGATGTGGATCTGAGGGACCGTGAAGGTTGGTAGGGGGAGAGGAGGTCAGTGAGATATGTGGGGGCCAGATGGTCGAGGGCTTTGTAGGTGAGGATCAAGATTTTGTAGGTGATCCGGTGGGAGATGGGAAGCCAGTGAAGGTGTTTGAGGAGTGGAGTGATGTGATGCCAGGATTTGGTGTGGGTGATGAGTCGGGCGGCTGCATTCTGGACCAGTTGGAGTCGGTTGATGTAGGTGGAGCTGATGCCAAGGAGAAGTAAGTTGCACTAGTCCAGTCGGGAGGAGATGAAGGCATGGATGAGTCTTTCAGCAGCGGGAGGTGTGAGAGAGGGTCTGAGTTTGGCGATGTTGCGGAGATGAAAGAAGGATATATTGGCCCATATCCCTCCAAACCTGTCCTATCCATGTACCTGTCCAACTGTTTCTTAAATATTAGGATAGTCCCAGCCTCAACTACCTCCTCTGCCAGCTTGTTCCATGCACCCACCAACCTTTTGTGTGAAAAATGTACCCCTCAGTTTCCTATTAAATCTTTTCCCCTTCACCTTATCCTGTCTTCTGGTCCTCGATTCAAATACTCTGGGCAAGAGCCTTTTAGCATCTACCCAATTTTCTTAAACAATTTCTTAAATATTAACATCTTATGCTGTTTTATAGCCAATGCTGTATTCACGTCATAATTTAGTTGATATTCATGTCATAATTTAGTTCTTATTGAAACATATAAGATTAGTAAGGGTTTGGACACGCTAGAGGCAGCAAACATGTTCCCAATGTTGGGGGAGTCCAGAACCAGGGGCTACAGTTTAAGAATAAAGGGTAAGCCATTTAGAACGGAGATGAGGACATACTTTTTCACACAGAGAGTTGTGAGTCTGTGGAATTCTCTGCCTCAGAGGGCGGTGGAGGCAGGTTCTCTGGATGCTTTCAAGTGATAGGGCCAGATAGGGCTCTTAAAGATAGCGGAGACAGGGGATATGGGGAGAAGGCAGGAACGGGGTACTGATTGGGGATGATCAGCCATGATCACATTGAATGGCGGTGCCTGCTCGAAGGGCCGAGTGGCCTACTCCTGCACCTATTGTATATTTTGTTACAGGTAGCAATGCTGAAAGATCCAGTTCAATAACTGAATCCTTACAGGTTCCAAAATACAGAAGATTAGGTTAATCACTATAGATAGAATAGAATAACGTTTATTGTCATTTGAACCTAAGTTCAAACAAAATTAAGTTTCTGCAGTCATACAAACAAGAAAAAAAAACCAAGACACACAATTAACACAGACATCCATCACAGTGAACCTCCAAACACCTCCTCACTGTGATGGAAGGCAAAGTGTGGGAATACACGTTAAGGTTTTCTGCTAATGTGTTACCTGTCAACTCTATGTCTATGATTGCATGGTGAACTTTTCATTATAACATTTGAATTTAATAAGACTTTTTGCCCCATTCATTTTCACCATTACCATTCATCATTGTGACCATTCATTTTCACGAATGATAAAATGAAAAAAAAAAAACGGGGTCGATAGTGAGGTTGATGTATGTCATGTGCCGATCAAAATTCAGAAGAGATTGTGTAGTGGGAGTGAGATGAGACGTGGAAAGGAGGACTGTGTGTGAACATGCACCTTGTCTTCAACAATGGCAGGCACAACGCATATTGAAGCTGACACTTGAGTACTCACGTGGCTCACCAGATTTGTGCGAACGGAATCATTACCCTGACTCTGAACAACAGGTGTGAGCAGGAAGGAACTGCAGATGCTGGTTTACACTGAAGGTAGACAAAATGCTGGAGAAAACTCAGCGGATCAGACAGCATCTCATGCATCAATGAAGGAATAGGTGACGTTTCGAATCTGATGAAGTGTCACTTAATCCTTCTCTCCAGAGATGCTGTCTGACCCGCTGAATTACTCCAGCTTTTTGTGTCTATCCCCATTATTAATTTCTGCTTGAACTGGCCCAGGACATGAGTAATATTCAGCAGGTGCTTACAAATTCAACTTGGAAGAGAAGTCACTCTGGCCGAGCTGCTGAGACCATCTTTCATAAGTGTACTGTGACCTTGACCATCAGACAGATGGGATGTTGTGACTAATCGAAACCTCCCCTGCTTCCTTATGTCTGAATATTGTGGCCCTTTGGTAACATACCTATGACTTCCACAGGCATGCTGAGATTTAATTAAGATGTTTATGGAAGGCAGACCCAGCGAGGGAAAGTTTTAATTAGTACTTGTAGACAATTACACTTACTTCCAACTCCCACTCTGCTGACACATCTATCGTGATAATGCAGCAACCTTTCTTGCCAAGCATGCGGTTTTGGAAAGAGGCATTCCTTCAGACGATGGGCAGTTAATAACATTCCTGCTCTGCAGTGCAGAATCTAACAAGGATCATCAATATTCATCGAAGATAGACACAAAAAGCTGGAGTAACTTGGGGGGACAGGCAGCATCTCTGGAGAGAAGGGATGGGCAGCGTTTCGGGTCGAGACCCTTCCGCAGACTAGTTTTTTTGTGTCTATCTTCAGTGTCAACTAGCATCTGCTGTTCCTTGCGACACAGAGGGCAGTGGAGGGCTAAATCACTGGATGGATTTAAGAAAGAGATATAGAAGGGAGATCGAGCAACTGTCCATATGGTGCCAGCACAATAACCTGGCCCTCAACACCAGCAAAACCAAGGAACTGATTGTGGACTTTGGAAGGAGTAGGAGGGGGACCCACAGCACCATTAACATCAATCAACGGGTCGATGGTTGAAAGTGCCAAGAACTTCAAATTCCTGGGCGTGCACATCTCTGAAGATCTTTCCTGGTCCGAGAACACTAACGCAATTATCAAAAAAGCTCATCAGCACCTCTACTTCCTGAGAAGATTACGGAGAGTCGGATTGTCAAGGAAGACTCTCTCTAACTTCTACAGGTGCACAGTCGAGAGCATGCTGACCGGTTGCATCGTGGCTTGGTTCGGCAATTTGAGTGCCCTGGAGAGGAAAAGACTACAAAAAGTAGTAAACACTGCCCAGTCCATCATCGGCTCTGACCTTCCTTCCATCGAGGGGATTTATCGCAGTCGCTGCCTCAAAAAGGCTGGCAGTATCATCAAAGACCCACACCATCCTGGCCACACACTCATCTCCCTGCTACCTTCAGGTAGAAGGTACAGGAGCCTGAAGACTGCAACAACCAGGTTCAGGAATAGCTACTTCCCCACAGCCATCAGGCTATTAAACCTGGCTCAGACAAAACTCTGATTATTAATAACCACTTTCTGCTATTTGCACGTTATCAGTTTATTTATTCATGTGTGTATATATTTATATCATGGTATATGGACACATTTATGTTTTGTAGTAAACGCCTACTATTTTCTGTGTGCTTAAGCAAAGCAAGAATTTCATTGTCCTATACAGGGACACATGACAATAAACTCACTTGAGAGTTAGATAGAGCTCTAGGGGCTAGTGGAATCAAGGGATATGGAGAGAAGGCAGGCACGGGTTATTGATTGGGGATGATCAGCCATGATCACATTGAATGGCGGTGCTGGCTCGAAGGGCCAAATGGCCTCCTCCTGCACCTATTTTCTATGTTTCTACATCCATTTTCATCCACAGTGCAAACATAACAGATTGAGTAGAATTGATCATTTTAAATACATTTGAATTTCAGGAAACCAAAGTAGGAAACACCTAGCCAAGAATTAAAACTGAAATGTATTAACATTTCTTTATTACACTGGATAAATGACAATTGTGCCGGATTTACTCAGCCTTATTGCACAGTTTGTGGGCAAAGAAAGATAGAGTCAGATTTTTACACAAGGATCTGTCGTTCATAAAATGGAAGCTACCAAGGAATGGCGGGACTGTCATATGAGGAAAGATTGAAAAGACTAGGCTTGTATTCACTGGAGTTTAGAAGGATGAGGGGGTATCTTATAGAAACATATAAAATTATAAAAGGACTGGACAAGCTAGATGCAGGAAAAATGTTCCCAATGTTGGGCGAGTCCAGAACCAAGGGCCACAGTCTTAGAATAAAGGGGAGGCAATTTAAATCTGTGGTGAGAAAAGCCTTTTTAACCCAGAGTTGTTAATTTGTGGAATTCCCTGCCACAGAGGGCAGTGGAGGCCAAATCACTGGATGGATTTAAGAGAGAGTTAAATAGAGCTATAGGGGTTAGTGGAATCAAGGGATATGGGGAGAAGGCAGGCACGGGTTATTGATTCGGGACGATCAGCCATGATCACAATGAATGGTGGTGCTGGCTCGAAGGGCTGAATGGCCTCCTCCTATCTTCTATGTTTCTAAAAATGTGTTCTTATATTAATCAAGTATATAGACTGATAGATCACAAATATAGTGTTAAATGATGCCATATAACAATCATTTTGCACAAATGGAAAGAAACCAAATACGATTTAGCAAAAAAATCTATTTTTATAACCTATACTTTGTGTTTTCACAATCCCTTAAATTCTGTCATTTCAGATAACTCTAATTGGATTAAAACATGCGTCAATACTTCATACCTCAAATGCAGGATCACAATCTTATTAGACTTATTAGAACCTGCATCATAATGCACATTAAACATTAACTCTGTGCGGCTAGCAATCCCAGCAAAATCTGAAGAAGGGTCTCGACCCGAAACGTCACCTATTCCTTTTCTTCAGGGATGCTGCCTGTCCCATTGAGTTACTCCAGCATTTTGTGTCTATCCCAGCAAAGTGCAAAGTGAATTTACAGAAAAGTCTGCTTTAAGTTTTGAGTAGGTCGTGAGAACACATTATAAGGCAGTAATGGGTCGGGAGAACCCATTCATCCTTAGGTTCTAGACACAGTAAATGCAGATAATTCACTTTGAGTCCAAATCAACATCACTTTCCTTCACCCACACACTCAAGAAGCCTGTTTTTACTGCTGCAATTTTCAATTACAATGAAAAATATGTTTGCACTGTTAAGCATTTCGGATAATTGCAAAGAAAACCTTTCACATATGTAAATTTCCAGGGGGTATGCTGCAAACAATGTATTCTAAAAAATACTAAATTACTCAGTTACTTTTAAAAACACACAGCAAATGTAATCGTACTTTCTCTTCCAAAGATCTAACTACAGAATACAACTGTTATCTAAATTATTTCTGTGACAGACAATAGACAATAGACAATAGGTGCAGGAGCAGGCCATTCGGCCCTTCGAGCCATCACCGCCATTCAATATGATCATGGCTGATCATCCACAATCAGTACCCCGTTCCTGCCTTCTCCCCATATCCCCTGACTCCGCTATAACAGGCTAAATACAATGTTATATTTTGCCACACGATATTTCAATACGCTCACCACTTTAATACCAAGGCAGTTAAGAATGACATTATGTGGAGTAATGGCAACTGTAGTGGAAATGCAGAGTGTTCGCTGTAAAGTGGATGAAATCAGTCTTTATCAGCCAGTTTGGTGCGCCCAATCTTCTTTCTTGAAATGTATTAAGTACAACTTGCCCTTCTACTGACATCTATCATGTATGTTTTATTTTGTCTTCATTAGTAGTGTTGGAACAATATCTAACTTGTAATTGTGTAGGAAGGAACTGCAGCTGCTGGTTTAAATTGAAGGTAGACACAAAATGCTGGAGTAACTCAGTGGCATAGGCAGCATCTCTGGAGAGAAGGAATGGGTGACGTTTCTGGACAAGACCCTTCTTCGCCCACTCCTCTCCAGAGATGATGCCTGTTCCACTGAGTTAATCCAGCATTTTGTGTCTACCTTCAAACTTGTAATTGCTCACCACAATAAATACCCGTGGTGTGAATTTCACACTTTGCACACCACTGGTTCCGCCTTTCTTTCACTGTCACTGTATGTCATGTTGTTATTTGTGGGCGGAGCACCAAGGCAAATTCATTGTATGTGAATTCTTGGCCAATAAACTTACTTACTTATTTACTTTCCCCTGGATTATAGGTACCACTCTGTCAAACCTGAAGAGGCACTGTAGATGAATATCGAAAACCTTGTAGAGTTTTTCATTTCTCTGCAGGCCCTTAGTACATCAAGGCAGCATTTAGTACATCAACATGCCATCAACAATTCAGGATAACATGGAAGTCAATGCAGTGCATGGAAAACACTTTAGTGGTTGGAGTCACGTCACAAACAAAGGATGAGAATTATGGTTGCTAAATGTCAACATTCTCAACCATTGGATATCATTGTAAGTGTTCTTGGGGCATGAGAACAGAAAATGGAACAGCTCATCTGCCCCCTTGTGCCTTGGATCCAGTGATTTTAAGATGCTTCACCAATTATTATTTTTCCCATCATTAGCTCAGAAATGGGATGTTTGTTTACTGATTATTATGCAACCAAATGCATCCGCACTTTCTCAGGACAGGGGTTGTCTGATACACAGCAAATCACACTTGTATCACATCATTCTAAACAGAACAGCCTATTTGCAGTCACTCCGATTCTCCAAATTCAATATCCCTTCCTCCATTACTAGCTGTCTGGACCAGCAGTGTGAACAAGATGGATTTTAGCAACTCACTATGGTGGCATCAACACCTCCACCACCCAGAGGGACAAAAGCACCAGGTAAAAAGGAAAAAAAACTACTTCCATATCACACCCGATCTGGACTTGCAAAAATGTCAGTGTTCCTTCAGTCACTGTCAAAGACTTGGGACTCCATAGCTCAAAGCACTGTGGGCGTTATCTCTATCAAACAAACTCCAGGGACTATAGGAGGCACACCAGCAAAAACTTTTCAAGAGCAATTAAATCATAAGATCATAAGTGATAGGAGCAGATTTAGGACATTCAGCCCATCAAGTCCACTCCACACCATTCAGTCATGGCTGATCTATCTCTCCCTCCGAACCCCATTCTCCTGCCTTCTCCCCATAATCCTTGAAACCTGTAAAAGTGGAAAGTAAATGTTGGCAACCCACAGCCTCCCTCACTAATAAAGAGTAATATTGATTTTTAAAGCTTGACTTGCACATCCTTTTAATAGAGGAAAAGAAAATAGTTTAACTAACATGTCAAAATTGTTGAACACCTCTGCTGCTGAGCTGAATGCATCCACCAGTGTTGATTTATACAATGATTTTTGTAATAACTGTCTACACTGCTATTCAAATAAGAACTCATTGTATAACTTGGCTCCCTTCTCATAAACATGAATCAATTCCATTTTGTTTACAATAATGGGCATTTCATATTTGTCAGTTGTCACCTCATGTTCCTTATTTCAACGTCTTTCTTTTGAGAGAAGATAAACACAAGTGAATAATAGCTGTATATTTATTCTGGAGCTGATTTAACAATTGCAAGATTTAAGTTCTGCAGTGAGAAAGTTTGTTAACGTTTTCAGCTTTCAACACACACCTCTGCACTTAACACAAACAAATCTCTCCGCATACACACAGTTGATACCAATCAGATCTCAAGGAAAGGTTTGGTTTCTATGTGTTCACATCAAAATATATACAGTGCCCTCCATAATGTTTGGGACAAAGACCCATCATTTATTTATTTGCCTCTGTGCTCCACAATTTGAGATTTGCAATAGAAAAAAATAACATGTGGTTAAAGTGCACATTGTCAGATTTTATTAAAGACCATGTTTATGCTTTTTGGTTTCACCATGTAGAAATTACAGCAGTGTTTATACATAGTCGTCCCCCCCCCCCCCCATTTCAGGGCACCATGATGTTTGGGACACATGGCTTCACAGGCGTTTGTAATTGCTCAGGTGTGTTTAATTGCCTCCTTAATGCAGGTATAATAATAATAATAATAATAATAATGTTTATTTATATATAGCACTTTTCAACAAAACCAGTATTTGAACCAAAGTGCTTAGGACGACAGATAGCACAATGGGCTAAGAGTTCGGCTGGCGACCGGAGGGTAGCCGGTTCAAATCCCGCTTGGAGTGCATACTGTCGTTGTGTCCTTGGGCAAGACACTTCACCCACCTTTGCCTGTAATGGAATGTTACGGCGGCAGGCGCGGGCACACCGCGACGCCCTGTGTCTCCCTTTCAAGGGAGATGCTAAAAATGCATTTCGTTGTCTCTGTACTGTACACTGACAATGACAATAAATTGAATCATTTCATTTCATTTTACAGAGATTGATTAAGTTAATTGAACAGATCAAATGTCAATAAATCGATACAAAACAAAAAAGAGAAAAAGAAAAAAGACACAGAACAGTACACTATAGAAATCAACATGAAACGTCCCCCCACAGCAGAATTCACTGTGAGGGAAGGCACTAAAAATATCCAGTTCTCCCCCTCATAGTCCACCCGAGGTCGGGGTCTATATGTGGCCTCCTCAGCCAACTCGATGTTTTCAGGCCCTCCTGCCACGAAGCTGGACCATCGGCTTCGGGTGAACATTCTTCAGCGGCCAGGACTGAAGCGGCCGCTTCCTCCCTGAAGACTGCAATGTCCAAAGTTCTCAGGCCGCGCTGGCCGGACCTCTGACACTGGCGAACTCGGACACCAGGCCCCGCGGTGTTGAAATCCAGTGCCGCCCGTCCGCGGCTGGACGCTCTGCAGCCGCAGCTCAGCGATGTTGCAGTCGGCGTTCCCAGTGCCCCGGAGCTTACCGGAAGGCGACCCGGTAAGGCATCGCCCGCTCCGTGTTGGTGTCCCAGCATCTGCACCGCCGGCGAAGCTGTAGTCCCGGCAGGAAATCGTCGCTCCAGCGCTGCTCCAGCTCGATGGTAGGCCGCACAGAGAGGACGAAGAAGCGGTTCGGAAGAAAACCGCATCTCCGACCAGGTAGGACTGGGATTAAAACAGTTTCCCCCTTCCCCCCCCCCACCCACCACATAAAAGAAGACTTCCAATGAACAATTTTCACGGACAGGACTAAAAATAAAATAAAAAAGGGAGAAAGGACGGACTGCAGGAGGAGCAGCCATACACAACGGCGCATCACCCCCACAGTCTGCCATAAGAGAGCTCTCAGCACCTAGTATTTCCTCCAGTCACCTTTGGAAACTTTTATTGCTGTTCATCAACATGAGGACCAAAGTTGTGCCAATGAAAGTCAAAGAAGCCATTATGAGACAGAGTAAGGAATTTCTAGCAAATTCTGAAGTGTATAGACACATCCTATCTGCTCAGGTTCAAACAAATGCCTCAAAACTCATTGGCCGGCGGTTCATTCTGCAGCAAGACAATGATCCCAAACATACTGCTAAAGCAACAAAGGAGTTTTCAAAGTTAAAAATTGGTCAATTCTTGAGTGGACAAGTCAATCACCCGATCTGAACCCAATTGAGCATGTCTTTTATATGATGAAGAGAAAACTGAAGGGGACTAGCCCCCAAAACAAGCATAAGCTAAAGATGGCTGCAATACAGGCCTGGCAGAACATCACCAGAGAAGACACCCAGCAACTGGTGATATCCATGAATCGCAGACTTCAAGCAGTCATTGCATGCAAAGCATATGCAACAAAATACTAAACATGACAACTTTCATTTACATGACATTACATGACAGATCAGTGTGTCTATATACCATTATATAAATATATACACACATTAATAAATAAGCAGATAATGGTCTATTAATGTTCAGAGATTTGTTTCAGTTGATTTTAATAGCCCGATGGCTGTGGGGAAGTAACAATTCCTGAACTGTAACAGCCTATTCCACTTTATCTGTTTATTTATGTATATATTGGACTGAACTGTTCTGGATTTATTTATGCTTACAATATTCTGTTGTGCTGAAGCAAAGCAAGAATTTCATTGTCCTATCTGGGACACATGACAATAAACCCTCTTGACTTGACTTTGTCCTGTTTTCACACCTTATACTTCCTTACCTATGTACTGCCCACTCCCCTGACATCAGTCTGAAGAAGGGTCTTGACCCGAAACATCACACATTCCTTCTCTCCAGAGATGCTGCCTGTCCCACTGAGTTACTCCAGCATTTTGTGTATATCTTCCCCCTGCAACTGCAGGAGACGTAACACTTGTCCCTTTACCTTCTCCGTCACATCCATCCAGGACCCCAGCAGTCCTACCAAGTGAGACAGAAATACACGTGCATCTCATCTAGTAACACATCTAGTATGTTCAGTGTTCTCAATGTAGCCTCCTTTACATCGGCAAGACCAAGCTTAGACTTGCCGATTATTTTAACGAACCCTTGCGCTCGGACTGTTGGATTTTGCATTTGCTAACCATTAAACTCTCCTTCCCACTCCCATACTGACATTTCTGTCCAGAGCTACCTCCATTGACTAAGTGAGTCCACACACAAACTGGAGGAATAGCACCTCATATCCTGATTGGGTAGCTAACAACCTAATGTCCCTGTCCCACTTAGACAAATTTTCCGCGACTACAGGTGACTAGGCTGTCGTCACATGATCATGAGGTGACACCTATATGTCTCCTCAAGTCGCCTAGAGTCGTAACGTTTTTGTGCTCGCCACTGGATTTTGAAATGTTCCAAACATTTCGGTGACTGTGGGCTTGACGTAGCTGGTTTTCTCCTGACGTAGGTGCTGTTGTAGCTTGTCACCAGGATGATGCAGGTTGTTGCCGGGTGCTGTTGTAGCCTGTCGCGGGTGGATGTAGGTTGACGTTGGTTGTTGTAGGTTGTCGCATGTGTCGTCGGCGGTTGTCGTAGGCGGGGTCGTAGGTGGACGTCCTAAGTCGCGACGATTGGGTCTCCGGTTGTCGGTAGCTTGCCGTAGCTTGACGTCGACTAGGTGGAAGGTTGTTGTAGACATTGTCATTGGGGAGCGGGTCCAATCGCCACTTTTTCAGCAACCTGCTACGACTGTGACAGTCACAGGCAGTCGCCGAAAAAAATCATCGAAGTGGGACAGGGCCTTAACGGTATGAACATTGAGTTCTACAATTTTAGGTAACTAACATCATAACAACCCTTGACAGCATCTTTACTGTATTCTGAATTTAGCTTAGTGTAGTTTAGAGATACAGCGCGGTAAACAGGTCCTTCGGCCCACCGAGTCCCATCCGACCAGCATTAACATTATCCAGCACACACTAGGGACAATTTTACATTTCTACCAAGCCAATTCACCTACAAACCTCCACGTCTTTGGAGCGTGGGAGGAAACTGAAGATCTCAGAGAATGCTCATGCATACAACCAAGATCTATCTCAACCCAATAATATGAAGCAGAACATTTTTGGAAGTCTTCTAACTCAATGTAGTTTGACAGTTAAACAAACATTCGATCCACGACAAACATTGGAAGTGAGGTAAATACACTACCTGGGGAATGAGAGTTAAGTGGTGAGGCAGAGAAAATCTTGAAGGAGCCAGAGGCGTTATGAGCGGAGTGAGCAGCGGCGGTGGATTTCTGAGAGGAAGAGCGAGAGGAACCAGGAGAATAGGTTGCTGTGGCAGCAGCAATTGGAGCCAAGCTGGAAAGTTGCTGGTCGGTGAGGTTGATCTGAGAGTTCCTGCCATCTGGAGGCTGTCTTTTCATGGCGTTTAGAATACTTTTGCCATTAATTCCTGCAACGTTAGTGGAAAGGTAATAAAGATTAGCATAACCTGGGTCAAAGGAAAAAAATATATAATTTTCATCTATCACAAGATGCGAGCAACAGGTTGGGGTGAAATTTTTAAAAAGCTGAAATTAGGGCTGAACCCCTCTCAGTTTTGGGGACTTTGCCAAACTTGCAGCAACCTTGGAAAAAGATTTGGAGGACATTCCCGACACTATCGATGTTGCTAATGAACGGAGGTGTCCGGAGAAGACCCAGCGGCGATAGTGGGGAGGTCAGCGTGGCGTGGCGTGGCGTGGATGATGGTGCTGACCGATGGACGTAGATGGACCACGTGGACGTGAGGACACCGCTGCCGATGGAGGAAACAAATGACCCGGCGTGGGGGGGCAGTTGTGAGGGAGGGGGGGAAGAACAATGGCAGACCTGGCACAGGAGGGCGGGGGGGATTTGTAACTTTTTAAGCACCCGCTGAGTTGAAGAATTTCACTGTGACTTGTCACATGTGACAATAAAGTATTCAATTCAATTCAATTGACTGATGTTTTAAAATTCATCCCAGGATGTTCAGAACTTTCTTCGCTTATGCATTCAAATGATGTGAACTTGCATCAACAGCTCCTAGAGTAACATCACCAGTTGGCAAACCCTATCTTTACCAGGAAGTACCATGCATTTTGTTTTTGGTAGGTGTCATCGACAGCGACCATGACTGGGAATCCATCTGGTTTTCTGTCCCAACCCAAGTCACTGAGCCCTGCTCTTCTGGATAGAAGCCGCTGACAGGCTTAACCTAATAGTTTCATCAATGGGGTTAATATTGGAAATGCCAATCTATGAATTGTCAAATCACAGATTTCAATTAAAAATACGTTTATGTTGCGTTTGACGACACTGGGCCTGTACTCGCTGGAGTTTAGAAGGATGAGGGGAAAACCTCATTGAAACGTACAGAATAGTGAAAGGCCCAGATAGAGTGGATGTGGAGAGGATGTTTCCACTAGTGGAAGAGTCTGGGATTAGAGGCCTCGGAATTAAAGGACGTTCCTTTAAGATGGAGATGAGGTAGAATTTCTTTAGTCAGAGGTTGGTGAATCAGTGGAATTCATTGCCGTAGAAGGCAGTGGAGGCCAAGTCAATGGATATTTTTAACACAGAGATAGATAGATTCTTGATTAGTACGGGCGTCAAGGGTTATGGGGAGAAGGCAGGAGAATGGAAGGGTTAGGAAGGAGAGATCGATCAGCCATGATTGAATGGCTGTGTTGACTTGATGGGCCGAATGGCCTACTTCTGTTCCTATCTCTTATGACCTTTGAAAACGACAGACAATGTAAAGCCATTTTCAGAGGGTCCAAGATAAAATTGTACTGAGTTCAAATATAAGTAACAGATTTGAAATTCCATTAGAACATGGAATTGGATCATTAAACTGATGAGTATCTCTATTAATTTTGGGTTTCACAGTTGAGCACTATTTCAATTCCTATGATAAATGTATGAACATATCGCAGAGCAAAATTAATTTGCCTGTTTCATTTTATAGTCATAAACTAGTTCAATAATTCAAATAATGAAATACCAGTCGATCAAAGGTTCGATCCAAGCTACCAGGAGACAGGAGCCTGTGATCTCAGTTTAGTTATTCGGCAGAGCATTACATTGAAGGCAGACATTCCCTCAGTACAACCAGGGACCACCCTAGGAAATGGCAGAAGACAACATGCACAAAGATTACCTGTAATAGGAGCACAAGCGACTTCTGTCTGGAACGAGATGCCAGAATCTAGAGTTTTTGATTCTACAACACACAATAATCAAAAGCAATTTTAATTTAATCAATATTTGATTATCATTCAAATATATATTTTAAAAGATATGAAAGGATAACAAGTTGCAGCAATATATGGTATCCAATGGAATTGCCGCATTCTTGTCGAAAATGATATTAATGATCAATTACACTGAATAATGTTTTAAACAAAAGTCTGAAATATTGCACGACAATTTTACCAAATATGGATTTGGCTCAATAACATGAACTGTCATAATAAAAAGGCCTAAATATTCGTGCAGGATTTTCAAATGCACATAGAAACATGAAAACATAGAAAATAGGCGCAGGAGGAGGCCATTCGGCCCTTCGAGCCAGCACCGCCATTCATTGTGATCATGACTGATTGTCCCCGATCAATAACCCATGCCTGCCTTCTCCCCATATCCTTTGACTCCACTAGCCCCTAGAGCTCTATCTAACTCTCTCTTAAATCAACACAGCGCAAGCTAGATGCAGGAAAAATGTTCCCAATGTTGGGGGAGTTCAGAACCAGGGGCCACAGTCTTAGAATAAAGAGGTGGCCACAAAAAAAACGTTTTCACCCAGAGAGTTGTGAATTTGTGGAATTCCCTGCCACAGAGGGCAGTGGAGGCCAAATCACTGGATGGATTTAAGAGAGAGTTAGATAGAGCTCTAGGGGCTAGTGGAATCAAGGGATATGGGAAGAAGGCAGGCACGGGTTATTGA